>NC_089201.1:6170484-6302984 GCF_963930695.1 Labrus bergylta | reverse complement strand
TCTGAATCAAACACTGAGAGGAGGAAACACTGATCTGGATAAACACTGACAGGTTAACAGCTGCAGCCTTTATTCTAACAGTAGGTTATCATAACAAGTGTGATTGCATCAGTGAGCATCATGACACAGAGCATACAGTCCCTCTCTTTAAATGATTATTCCTCTAAAATAATACAAACTCTGCAATGAAAACACCGGAAACACCATCAACATACCTTAAAGCGTCATCCAATCCTCATGAATTACTCTGACACTTATTCAATGTTCTGATGTTGATCTCAAATCTCTGCTCTGACCGGTTTCAGCTCCTGATTTCTGAGCCTGCATATCATGTCATGACATGACAGTGGCCGCAAAGCATTCTGGGAGCAAGAACAGTGATATGTTCAAGGACATTCTGCAAATTACAAACGTTCTTCTTTATGTGAGTAAAATAACTGAATTATCAAGTTTTGAAAACAAATGTACAATTTCTAGATCAACGATAACTTTAATCTTAAAGTAAACCAGCAGAAAATACATAGGTAAATTCAAAATGAACTATTATAGATTTTTTAAGGTCCAATCAGTGAGATGTGTAGTGAGTTAAATGATAAAGGTACCTTACTATATGATCAGACATTAAGGAAACATGCTATGTTGAAGTGCTGGCTTCTCTGACAACAATGCAGCAGTCAGTATGTCCTCCTTCTAACTTTAGATTCTGCTCCTGAATGCTCTGGATTTGTTTTGGACGCCCCTCAGTTTGTCAGATATGAGAGCAGTTATCAGGTCAACAGGTGTTGCAGTGATGGAAGCGGACAAGAGAAGTGGTTCAGATAGAAGTGATTGTAGCCGACCTCTTTCAGTTTTCGAAAAAGTTGAAAAAAAAAAAAAAAGATTTTCCTCAAGACTCTCTGCATCATTTGAGTTTTACATTTTAGTGTAATTTATTTTGAGTTATTAAACATGTTTGTATTGGTTGTTTTTTGCTCAGTTTTTCTCATTGCAATATGCTGCTTGGTGTCACTTGTATGATGAACGGTTTAAATGTCTGTTTGTTATTTATACAACTCTGAATAAAGAAGAAAAAAAAAACCTTCAAATTGCTATCATAACGGAAACTCTGGCTATACCCGACTGTACCTGAATGCATCGCGTACAGCCAATGAGCGAGTGACAAGAAGGGGGCTGGAACCCTGAGTGGATTGTATTAATTTACTAAAAAGCCAAACTTGTTCATCATCACTGCCCTGTGTGTTTTTATATGAACAGATATCTGTGAGAGCTTTAAGATGAACACGTCACGTACTCATCATGTCGATGCTTTTAAAAGGTTTCTGTCTTCAGCTGCAGACAGGTCCACCATGTCCTGCGGAAAAGAGTCTACTTTGATAAACACATGAATGTCCTAAAAGCTCGTTCATGTCAAAGTGTTTCTCTCTGTACGTCACTGCGGCACGATTTGAAGCTCGCGACGGTTTGTCAATTTGTTTACATTTGTGTAACAGTGCACATTTACCCAGAGTACACCGGGAGAAACAGGAGCACAGCTGCGTCAAGGTAGCGTCAGACGTCTTGTAAAGCGGAACAACAACGTGCCGCCTTCAAAATAAGATACCTCACATAGGCTATGTAGTTTTCTTGGGATTAATACATATCCCCTCCCCGTGTTGGATGCTCAGGGTGATGTTGTTGGTTGGATTCCTGATAAGAAGGAAATGTGAAATGATAAAACCGTGAGTGGTAAATGGACTTGAGCTTGGATATTTCTTTTCTAGTCTTCTGACTACTCAAAACTCTTTTACACCGCAGCTCACACCTACACATTCACACACTGATGGTAGAGGCTGCTGAGTAAAGAGTCCATCAGTATTAACTAATACATTCATACACATTCACACACCGCCGATAAAGCAGGAGGAGCAACTTGGGGTTGAGTTTCTGTCCTAAGTGCACATCAGCGATGTGGCTGCAGGTGCTAGGGATCGACACCCTGATCTAATGGTTGAGAAACGACCGACTCTACCACTAAGACACAGTCAACACAAGCACGGGAGCACAACATAGACATGAAGTATAATCGATCCCTGTCTCCATGAGCTGAATGAAGTGTTCTGTCTGTATCTGACTAAAATGACTAAAAATTAGCCACAAAGTCAGTAAATGCTGTCATGTTCTCTGTGTTGTCGTCTGATGTGCAGACGTTCACTCGACAGTACGTCCCGTTTATTATTTTATTTATATTTTTCGAGTCCGCCTGTCTTGTAAACTAAGCACACTTCATGATGATGTAAAGCCATGCATGTGTTGTATTACGACGTCATGTACAAGAGGTAACCGTGCTCAGGCCTGGTTAGTCCTGGAGCAATGTGAGGTGCAGACCAGCGGGGGAATGGGGTCAACTGGGTCTAGTGTTAGTGCGCCCTTTAGTCAGTGCCAATAATGGTGTTAAACCATCACAAATCTGTCTAGCCCCGTTAATAGCCCCCTCACCTATGTCTGCTTTTATTTTTTTTAAAAGAGAGAACTTAAAAAGTAACTATTCATAGCACCCCAACATATTAGTCGGTGCCGTCCCTTGTCAGTGCGCAAGCTGGGCCACCCCAGTCCAAAAAGTCTGGACTCTCCCCTGGTTGGAATAAAGTCATTATTACACAGGTTCATTTGGTTCCTAATTTAAATGTAGTCGAAGGTTAATAACTTTTTGCCCTTAGTTGTTTTCTTTACTGAGGTTTTTTATTTTTATTTTTCCCACGCCAAAGTCTTTTATTTTGAAAATTCTGACCGGATGTTCCCTTCATATAACCGGGTGTTGACGGTGGACCGAGGCGCACGTCGCAGCAGCGAGAGTGGCCAGAGGACTATTCGCTAATCTTTGGGAATATTAAACGCGTGGATATTTTTGGAAGCGATGCGGAGATGCTGAAATGAGCGTGTGAAATGGTCTCAGTTCGTAAAGTGAGGATAACTTCCGCTGCCTGTTGGATGAACACGAGCAGAACGGCTCTGAGGAAACGCTGCTGCTGCATTCATAAACACTTCTTTAGGACTCACAACAACCCCTGAGCTTTGTTTTGGGGTCATTAAACGCATCGTTTCCCTGCTTTGCACGCGTGTTGACGATGGCCGAGGAAGGTAAAATGAACACTGAGCATCTCGGAGGAGTTGTCAGGCTCCGAGAGGAACACGAGAAGGTAAATTCACGGATGACACGAAGCGTTTCGGTGGCTACTAACAAGCGACCAGTGTTAGCCAAACCACAGGCAGGTAACGGGCCACGAGGTGGACCAGCTCTGAACCACGAGTGCCTCAGCCCCACTCCATCCAACATTTAATAAAAGCACTTGTGCACCAACTATACGAACCTATCAGTCACATGAACAAGCCGTGAGGTCAATGTTTTGCATGTCCTGTTTCCAGAAGCTTCCTCCTCTCAGACTCTCACATGTTAAAGTTGTACTCGGGAGTGTTTAGTTTCGTTTCTCTGCAAAGTCCCCTGTTGAAGTGTTTGTTTTTCTTGTAGATTTCTCGGATTTAGGGCCTTTACTTATGAATAC
This sequence comes from Labrus bergylta, assembly GCF_963930695.1. Classification (NCBI taxonomy): domain Eukaryota; kingdom Metazoa; phylum Chordata; class Actinopteri; order Labriformes; family Labridae; genus Labrus; species Labrus bergylta. The sequence continues at coordinate 6,299,445 of NC_089201.1, read as the reverse complement.
AACCCGACTTTTAATGCGTTATTACATGTAAACCGGTGAGCTAGCGGTGGGAGAACCAGTGAGTTACTTTCAGGGGAAACTCTGGACAGTTGCAGCACTTGTTTTTGCGTTCCCCGAGTTACTCAGAGATTACTTTTAGTTCGCCAAACTAATTCATTTATATATAAAAGTAAAATGTTTGTACTAAATTACAGTACAGTTAACAACAAGGCCGCTCATAAGGGGGGGGGGGGGATGAGGGGAAAGCTTCCTGGGGCCCCTCCTGGGCAAAATCAAAGGGGGCGTGATTCAGGCACGCTGTATTCATAATATTGCTGCATTCATGTGGTGTCGGACACATCGGAAAAACGAGTTTCCGAGTGGTGAAATGCACTGAACACCTGCTTAAGTCGGAACAGCTACTCGGAAACTCACACACAAATGACTTTATTCCACTCTAACCAAATGTTGATGTTTGTCTGAAGTTGGTTTGCATGATCTGGATGCTGCACCATATGTTAAAGTGATCCGTGTGTGCAGACGTCGTTTTCACAGCTGTTTGTCTTCCTCTCCTGCTTCCTTGATCCGCTTTTTGTCTTCAGTTCTGATTCTTCAGTGTTGAAACAAAAGATGTATGATCAGCGTGTTGGATTATTAGGATGGATTATTTATTCCTGTGATCTCAGTGTGACTTTTGACCTGTTAACCATTTAAATCCTCCACTCAGGACTGTGACGTTTCAAACATTCTCACTGTGATTCACTCAGAAATGATTTGTCCTGAAACAGGTGGTGAGAGACTGTGACAGTCGCCTGCAGCACTGGTAAGCTTTAAAAACACATTTCAACATGTGCATTATGAAAGCGATCTCTGTTTTTGTTGTTGTGTGCGTCAAAAGTTAAATAATTACACAAAAGCAGAAGAAGCAGGTCAATAGAGAACAAACATATTAAGCTTGTTTTAATCTGGAAATGCAGGACGTTTGATTTAAAAGCTCTGCAGTATTTCAGAAGAGACTTAGACCTACTCTGCTCAGGTCTCACTTTGTTTCTAAAACGTTCAGTTTGAGCCGAGATTTAATCGTCTGTGCAGTCTTCGTGTGTCCGGCTCCTGACTGTCTTTGTGTAAAACTGATTTGAAAATGAAACTAAATCCACATTTCACCCTGACACGAGGCTTCTGTCGTGATGCACTCGTCGTTTTCACTGCCATGTTCGACCAGCAGAGTTCAAGTTAGTATGATCAATCCTGAGTTTGTGTTCAGACTGCCTGACTCTCCCGACCAATCAGAGACGTTTCATTCAAGTGTGCTCTGTAATTGGCCACACACACTGACTGTTTTCTAAACCTGCTACTTTAGTAATAGTTTGTATTGCTTTGGCTAAAATGCAGTTTGTAAACAAATGTGAGATCCTCCGTTTGCCAAGAATAACTGGACTAACTGGTTGTACTGATTCAGTAAAAATGTAGTCCGCATCAGACCAGTCTCCCTCGCGTGATGTTTCCCACAATGCAAAGCTGCAGGTCAAAGAGCTAAATGAGGGACATCGACATCCATCATAACAGAGGAAATAATCACAATCTGACCAAACCTCACAAAGGTACTGCCAGTTATCTTTGTTGAGTCAAATCTAAATTGTCAGCTTTTTTCAGACTGTAAATGGACTCTACACTGAGGCGGCGTTTGTCGTCAGCTGGGCTGTTGTTTACTTCCTCATTCCAAGAACAGAAACCAGCTTAGCCGGGCCTGGTGTACTGCAGAATAACCACCGACTGGAGGTCACACTGCAGACTACTGTCCAACGCAGTATGCAGCACATGCTACATGCTACATGCTACATGCTTCGTTAGGCAGTAGTATGTAGTAGGCCATTTTGAAAACCGCCTCAGTGCAGTCAGATAAGGAGCAAAGTCCATGTCCCATCTTTGTAGACGATTGTTGTGTAAGATTCTTTTCCACTCCATCAGATGTTTACTCGGGTTGGAGGCGCGTGGAGCTGAACATGTTCAGTGACAAACACACTTATTTTACCAACAGGAGGAAACTCATTTTGCCCGCTTGTATCTCCGATCTTATTCTTTCAGTCACTACCCAAAGCTCATGACCACAGGTGAGGGTTGGAACGAAGATCAGCGGGTGAATCAGGAGCTGAGCCCCTTAAATTCTGACTTTTTATCATACAACTACTTTACACTTATAAAAACTCGTCAACATATCCATAGGCTCGTTCACCACAACGGTTTTGGTACAACGTCCTCATTACTGCTGACGCTGATCCAATCCGCCAGAATATTTAAACTCCCTCATTTGGGGCAGGTTTAAAAATGATTCAGTGAAATCACAAAGTTCCTTTTTTACTCCCGAACAGGAAACCTTTCCTTTTGACTCAGCAGCTGTTTGCTTTTCATTGTTCTGTGTAACATCCACAAATGAGCCAAACAGCTGTTTGAGTTTAAAGACTTGAGATGAGAAAAGAAGAATCTGAATGGTTTTAATTAAACCTGACATTATAATAAATGCATGCTTTCACAGGAAGAAGGTGTCAGGTGACTATGAAGCCTTGAATGAGCGCCTTCAGACTCTGCCAGACCAGCTGAGTTATGACATCATGGTGAGCGCTGACCGTCACACAAACATCGTCATGACCTCTGTGTTTATTCTTAACCCTGCACAATCTGACCGCCTTTATTTTTTTTGACTACTGCCACTGAAAGTTTGTGACAGTTCTGTCACGTCCACATTCTGACTCCTCCTCCATTTCATCTCTGCGTTAAACTAACAGGTGCCGTTCGGCCCTCTGGCCTTCATGCCGGGGAAACTCGTGCACACCAACGAGGTCACGGCGTTGCTCGGGGACAACTGGTTCGCCAAGTGCTCGTCCAAGCAGGCACAGAAACTCGTCAACCACAGGATGAAATGTGAGTCTGAATTTTAGAGGCCTGTCTGCTGTCGTCTGTCCGTCACATCGGGTCTAATTCACTGAGAAATGGTGGGGAAGAAGTTTGTTGTTAAGATTCTAACGCTGACCAAAGTTAAATTAACTGAGTACCAAGCGTCAACCGGAGGTGTAAAATCGTGCAGTTCCTCGAGTGTCCACTAGAGGCTGCCTGCAGAAGCACAGGAAGTCACATACACATCCATTCTAAAAAGCCTGTTTTTACAGCAGAGATTAACATGTTTACAGCCTGGTTCAAAAAACCAAACAGGTCTGATTAGCTTCATGTCTCGATCGACACACACTGTACGGGGGGTGAATGTGTTGATGACTTTTGAGTTTTGATTTGATGAAGGATAAGAGTTATTCACAAAAAGGTGTGTAGCTAACCTGATTGACAGGTGGGTGTGGTGTAACGGTTTGTCAGGAGGCTTAAAACCCGCCTCAGCTCCAGCTCTCAGCCTGTTGTTAGGCTGACTGAAAGTTAGGCTGAGACAGCATTTCCAGCATGGAGACCGCCATCGATGGGACTCATCCAGTAATATTTATGTTTCAGCTGCGATTTATAGAAATAAATGTTCCACATCGTATCATCCTGAAAATGAGCAGATGTGGTGGTCGTCTTTCTCGTCGTTTCAGATTTTAGATTAAACGTTTGAATTTCACGTCATCACGTCCATCCCTTTTCTGAGCTATATAATAATATTATCTATCTGTTTGGAGTTTTCACTTTAAATCCCTCCTGACACCGCTTTATATAATATGATAAATGATCCCAGGTTTGTTTCACTCTCAGCAACACTTCATCTATTTCAGACCCCACTCATTTGGAGTTTGATGCTCATCGTTTGGACATCTCCATTTTCTCTCTCTTTTTAATCTTCAGTGTGATTTCTGTATGTGCATGCACCTTATATGGGCATTTAGGAACAACATAAAGGTTTAAGGTCAGGTGGGGTCATGAATGTGACTTAGGATTTTTTTTATAGGAACCTCCTTGGTAATAGGTTAAAGAATGATCTTAGTGAGGTATGCATGTGTGTAAAGGTATCTAATTCTACCAGCAGAGGGTGCTGTTGCTGCATCAAAATCACTCTGATCCCTGAACTTAACTTCAGACGGAATTTGTTTGAGACTGAGACTTAAGGAGACACTATCTCTTCTGCTGCTGATAATAACAGATCTTGAAATGAAAGTATGAAGAGTTACTAACATATGCAGAGTGATTTTTTTTTAAACATGTGGAAGGCAACCTTTGCAGCAACTTCATACATATTGTCACAGATCATTGCTGTCATTGCCTTCGTTGTAAATCTGACAGCAAGTCTTCTCCTGTGCTTAAATCGAGTCCTGTGAATGCACCAGTATGGTTTGATAAAATGCAAGAAGCCTCTCGGTGTGTGTGTGTGTGTGTGTGTGTGTGTGTGTGTGTGTGTGTGTGTGTGTGTGTGTGTGTGTGTGTGTGTGTGTGTGTGTGTGTGTGTGTGTGTGTGTGTGTGTGTGTGTGTGTGTGTGTGTGTGTGTGTGTGTGTGTGTGTGTGTGTGTGTGTGTGTGTGTGTGTGTGTGTGTGTGTGTGTGTGTGTGTGTGTGTGTGTGTGTGTGTGTGTGTGTGTGTGTGTGTGTGTGTGTGTGTGTGCTCCGCTGCTCATTCTGGGGCTGAAAATCTCATATCAAGTCAAATGGGCCCAAGTAACGATCTCTGATGTGAACATTATTAGAGTGTTTAGTGAAGCAGAAATGTGCTGCCACAGCCCATCCGCAGCCGTCTGTACCCCCCTCCCATGCATGCATACACACATACGGAGCCCCCACCCCCCCATTCTCCTGACCCTGCCCACCCCGCTATTACAGAGCTAAGTGCTGTAATACAAACACGGCGAGCTGAGATGTGTCAGACAGCGGCGGAGTTGTCAGGCCTTCTGTGTTTGACCTTTCCTCACTTTCAGTTGATGTACTGACTGGAGGGGCTCCCGATCGCCATGGAAACAGGGGCCCTCTGCTGCTATTAGCAAAAGGGCTTAATTGTTGTCAAGATTTAATGATCCGGAGTAGTATTCAGGGCAGAAGACATTATGAACTGTTTGTGTCATCATTTTTCAATTTCTTCCCCCCAACTTGTTTTGGATTTTAACTCTTCAGCGTCTGATTGTTTTATTAATGTTCCATATTAAATCTTTTTTTTTTCATTAAATCTCTGCGAGCCTGCAGGCAGCTTTTGCACTCTTAAGTTAGTCTGAATCCACATTTCGATGCTAATGCGACTGATTTCCTGCAGACGTGAAGAGAGAAATGGATGCCCTGTCGAAGACCAAGAAAAACTTTGAAGCCAGAGCTGGTTTTGCGAAGGATTTGGAAACGATCTCGGCTGTAAGTGTGGTGTCTCACAGATGAGAATCAGCGCCAAAAACATAAAAGGGTTACAAACGTTTTGACTTCTCTTTCAGAGTAAAGGCGACTGTATCGACATTAGAGAAGAAGAGGGAAACCATGACGCCGCTCTCACCAAAGGTAACCAGCTTCTGCCCTCTGTCCCCTTCACCTTTAAGGCCCTGTGTCCACCTGGCATTTTTTCCGGGCAGAAAAGCGGGAGCTCTTGCATGAAGTGTTTGTGCGCTGAGAAGAAAAGTGCTGCACGTCCGTCCTGTCTCCATGACAACAGTCTGTTGACAACGGTCGCTGTATGACCAACACTGCTCCGTTACTTTTTACTGCATGTTTTACATTTGAAATCGTTTATTTCCCGAATAGACGCGGAGTGAGGAGGATGAGGGTACACGATCTGTAGGAGGCTAAACTACGGGGAATATCGTACATTTGGAAAAGAGCGCCGGTGACGTTAACAACATCTTTCTGAAAAGTTAAAATATTTTCAACTTGAGCGCTCAGAGCGGCCGCACAGAAAAGGAAGAGCGCTCGGAAAAAGATGCTGGTTTTGCACTTTTTTTCTGGAGGCGGCCGCTTTCTTCTGTGAACGCTCTCTACTCACTGGAAACAATTTTAAAAAGTTACAAGCGCTCCAGGTGGACAAGGGGCCTCACTCCTCCTCAAAACTCTGAGAGTTTGATCTACATTAAAAGACTTTTCTTCCCTAACAGGAAAGCAGAGGATAGCTCACAAACCAAACTCGAAGCCCAAATGTGAAGCAGTGTTGGATCTGAAAGAGGAGGAGGAGGAGGAGGATGAAGATGAAGAGGAGGGTAGAGATGGAGGGAGCAGAAGAGCCGTCCTGACGGAGGAGGAGCTGTGGGCTCGTTTGGACGAGCTGGAGAAACAGGAGGAGCTCCGAGACGAGCAGGACAGGTTGGTGAACAGAGATTTATTATTCTGAAGTAGCTTTAATTCTCACACACTTCCTAACCTCTGCTGATAAACGTTTTGTCTTTAGATTATCAGATACTCCAGACATGAACGGTGAGGACACATCGTCTCTCTCCTCAGAGGAGGAGAAGGACGGAGAAGCTGCAGCTCCCGTGAACGGACTCAGTCTGAAGCCGAGCTGGACCTCTCCTCACAGTGAAGCTCCGCCCACTGCGGACAGGAAGGAGGAAGAGTGCGATGAGGATGAGGAAGGGGACGGCAGCTGTTTGCCCACCATCTTTTTCTCTCACACTGTCGAACCAAAGAAGGTCGGAGTGATGAATTAAAAAAAGAAAGCGTCAGCATGTTTCCCATCTGCGCTGATTGGTTCTGCAGTGTGATTAACGTTTCTGCGTCTTCTGCCTCAGGTGAGGATCAACACGGGGAAGAACACCATGCTGAAGTTCAGCGAGAGGAAAGAACAGAAGGAGCACTCGAAGAAGAAGAAGAAAAACGGACACAATAACGGACACTCGCTTCACGAACTTCACAAAATCACCACGCCAGCAGACATCTACAGGTAGAAACCACACGCACACGTTTCAGTCACTGAACAGTAATGAGGAGAATTCTGTTTGTTTGTTTGTTCGAGTGATAAATGTGTCAGTTTGCGTTCACACATGCAGTCCCACGTTTTCAGGAGTTTTCTACAAGTGTGAAAGAACTCTAACAAAGATCTTCATCCTGTTACCAAAAACATATCCTACAAAAATGTCTGCATGAAGGATGAAACTTTACCAACAAGAAAAACTGAATCAGTGAAACATCAGAGTCTTAATGAGTAAAGATACTAACACATTATAAACTACCTCAAAACCCGCCAGCTGTCGTCTGACGATGATTTAAGTCTCTCTCTCTTTGAAGACGATCAGACTGAACTGTAAGAAGTGTCCACAAATCGTCTCCATGACGACGCTCAGGCGAGAAGGAACCGCTCCTTCTATATGATCAAAAAGTGTCATCGATCATTACTTACGCATTCCAGGAAGTCAGGAAATCTGGAAGCTGATTGGCTTCAGTGTCACAGCGTCAAGCACACTTGAGGCTCCAGTGTAAAAGTTTGCTGCAGGGCAGATCGTTAGCTGCTCTTCATGTAGACGTCTGTTTCTATGTAGATGGATTAATCGTCATCAGATCACCGACGATGGGAGACAGGATGGCTGAAAGTATTTAATCCTATTTTAGCTCACAGGCTGTTTTTCCTGCATTCACCAAAGCCTGCTGGTACGTGATTGGTTAATACTACTTGGACTACAAACGTCCGACAAAAGGAAACTAGAACACTTCTCATACAACGTCTGGTCCTGCCTGCGCAGATTCTATTATTTTTTGATTTGTTTTATGTAAAACTTCACAAAGTTCAACCTGTTGGGATGATGAGGTCTGCTCCCACAGGTCAGAGGCGTTGGCTCCTTAGCTCCGCCCATTCAGGAAGTAGAGCGGCAGAAGGAGTGGAGTCCGACAAGGAGCAGATATTCTGACGCTCAAACAATAAATGAATGATCTGAAAGTGGTCTGTTGTTTTTGCTCAGGTTGTTTGTGGACGTGAAGAACGGCGAGCCCGTCCCCAGGAAGTCCATCCTGAAGTCCCGCAGCCGAGAGAACAGCGTGTGCAGCGACACCAGCGAGAGCAGCGCCGCGGACTTCGAGGAGCGCCGGATGATCGGGCGCAGCTTCAGCCACGACGAGTTGACGCACAGCGACACCAGTGACGGCATCACGGAGGAGGACAGTCCCACGGCGGTCCCACTGCACCCCGCCAGCAGATTCGAGGTAAACAACAAGGCCACCTTTAACATATCATCTGATTAGACGTGTGTACAGTCTTTAATCTCAGTTTTAACATGAACCAGCCTGAAGTAAACCTACATGATGGGAACGACACCTCTGAGCCTCCGACTCCTTAACGAGAACGCCAAACAAAGGTCTCATTAAACATCGATCACAAGAGGCAACATGAAGACGGCACGAGAAAAGTTGAACCCTTTAGAACCCTTATAGGGCTTTCAGACCTGCACAAAACTCCTGAAAAGCTCCTGATATCTGACGGAGGAGCTTCATGTGTGAACACAAACAGACTTTTCCACTCCGACTTCACCTGGAGTTTCTCCTCCAGCCTCCTAAAGGAGTTCTATTTTTGTCAAATTTAAAAACCTGTGCTCGTCTTTCTCTGTAAAATAAACCTCCAACAACACGAGGACGTCTCCTTTAGTTCCCCTGAAGCTTTTAAACTTCCTCACTAGTTCAGTTTGAGACACTTAAAATTGATTCGTTATTGATTTTTAAATCTCTCTCTTCTTCAGGCCTTTTCAGGTACGGTGGTCGAAAAGGACCCGATGCCTTCGGCCGTTCCTCATCTGACCATCGTCCCTCCCGCTCTGCCGACTATTCTGGAGAGGAAACAGGAGGAGGTGACGTCGGACGCCCCACCACCTGAACAAGCGCCGAAAAGGGTGTCCAAGTTTAAAGCTGCCAGGCTGCAGCAGAAGTGACTGAACAAACATTAACTTTTCACTACCACTTCTTATTTCTGCTTTTTGTCTTTGTTTTTTTTTCTACAACTGATAAACCAGCTCCTCTCCTCTCCTCTGGTCTCTTCTCCTTTCTTCCGGTCACTGAGTTTTGAAAGTTCAGTGAGGTAAAGCACAGTATTTACAGTAACAGATCATTTCCTGTGTCAAACACTGATTTTAAATCCCGGTCAATGATCCTCCTCATGGTATTTTTCCTCTTCTGACTGTAAAATCACTTCTTTCTCAGCTCTCCATCTCTCTGTGAAGCTTGTTCATTACCTGTCTGCACATCACCTGCTTCTGATCCATGCTCGTGCCAGTTTAGATTCAGTATGTAGACTCCGCCTGCTAGGACGAGTTGCCTTCATTAGTTTGTTCTAAGTTTTGATCATCAAACCGAATCAGGAGCCGCGTGCTCTCCTTTCACCTTCACTCCACCTGCCTAATGAATGTATGTGCTCCTTTGTGACGAGCTTTATGTGAAGACAAGAAAATTATACTGATCAAAACTAAGATGAAAATAAACACATTTGTCTACTAGTTTTATGTCTTCTTTCTTCTTTAAAGGAACAGATCGTTGATTAGGACAAGGTGTTAGAGTCCCTTACATGCACACTTGAGACACTCTGTGGGATACTTAAGTGAGAGCAGGCGTCTGGTGGGTTGTCAAGTGGGCGCCCTCCTTCCTCAGTGATTCACTGATAGGCCCACGACACCTCCAGAGGGTTCAGCAGTGAATCCTGGCGTCCCGGGCTCACGCCATAGATGCCATCTACTCACCTGTGGGCCCAGGTAGAGTCCCTTCTCTTCAGCCACTGACTCCCCGTTTCTGCAGCCCTTCAGAGGTCTGTGACTGAAGCCCTCTGCAGCCTACTTTGGACATTTGCCTTCCAGCCTCGTTGTATATCGGCTGCCAGGTAAGCCTCCTCAAATGCGTCCTCCGAGGTCACTGTGAGCCCGAGCTGGCGTGAGGCAGATAAAAGTTCTATTCTGCAATCTCAGGTGGGAAGCAAAGCCTCTCATCTAAGTCTGCCAAAGTCGTCCAGTCGCGCGCTCTGCCTAGCTGTCCAGAGTCCGGCCTTGGAGGAGCGAGCCCGGCTTGACTACTCACCTTCATGGATGAACTCTGCTGCTGGTCAGGAAGAGGATGGAGGAATGAGGAGGGTGTCGGCACTTTTCCATCGACTGAATTACGGTGGAAAAGATTTGAGGTGGCTTTAAGGGAGCACAGAAGGGAGGGGGTGGGTGTAGACGGAGCACTGAGGGAATGCTACTTTCGAAATCATGCTAGCTTTCGAAAAAAATACCTCCCTGCCCTTAAATGGTGACTTTGAATATGCATCTTTTTGTGTCATTAAAACATTAAGCTAATGTTGCCTTTATCTTGTGTTATGAAGTCGATCTGATTGAAGTCAGAAAGGGTTAATAATTGATATTTAATTGTGTGTGCACATCATACTTCAGGCCACCCCTGCAGAAGTCCTTGCCCCAGTTTGGCTGCCCCACTCAAGAAAGTTTGGACACGCCCCTGCCTGTCAGTCTTGTACCAATATATTTTAAGAATGGGGACCATATATCATAGCAAACCTTTATGATACACTTAGATCTGCACCACCCAGCTATCGTGGTTTGCAATCTGTCCATTTCTGCAATATATTTTTACTCGCCCAGAAAGAGGACACTTAAATCTTTTGAAATGGTTACACCCTGGACTGTTAGCCAGTCAATCACAGGGCTTCTTTTGGAATGTGTACTTTTAAATTTAGTTATTTTCACAACTCAAAAATCCTCCCCGTGTCCAAAGCAAAGAAACATTCAATCATCGATCAAACCCTTCCCTCCTCCTTCTCTTCGATAAATCTGTTGATTTCTCTCTGCATGATTTCTGAAACAGAATCCTGTTTGTTCTTTGTTCAAGCTCCGCAGTCAGATTCTTTTTTCTAAATCCAGCCCACAGACTGAAACTCACACAAACTCTTCATTGTTTTACAGGCAGAGTTTCTTTATGTTAAGCTTTCCTGTTAAATTATCCCCCACTCTTTCTCCCCCTCTGTTAACATTTTTCCAATATTAGTGGGAAGTTATTGATTTCTTGTTTTCTAGGATTTTGCTTTTTACTTTAAATTCTACGGGATTCATAAACTACAAGAAGTCATACAGTCATTCATCTCCTCATTAGTCATTTTCACAGTATCACAATGTCTGTAGCGGGCTTTGGCAGTTGTTAACTCATCCATTCATATACATTCATATGCTGATCAAGCAGCTCGAGCAACTTGGGGTTAATTGTCTTGCCCAAGGACACATCGGACATGTGGCTGCAGGAGCTGGGGATCAAACCCTGACCTTCCGGTTGCATCAGACTCTACCGACTGAGTCACAGCCGCCCGTAGATGATGGAACGTTAACTTTCTGTTAAGCATTACAGACCTCTCCCATGAGCTGTCCCCCAGGGCCCTGGGTACTTGCCCATTTTTCCTTTTGTTTTTCCCAGGACTACAAATAGGCCTGGGTGATATGACGATAATTATCACAATGCGATTTTTCTTGATATAAATATAACAAATGTTGGGCCGCTGGTGGCACAGTGGTTAGTGCATGCGCCCCATGTATGGAGGATCAAGATCTCCAGGCAGGCGGCCCGGGCTCGGATCCGACCTGTGGCTCCTTTCCCGCATGATGTTCCCCACTCTCTCTCTCCCTAATTTCCGACTCTATCCACTGTCCTATCTCTCCAATAAAGGCACAAAACGCCCAAAAATAAACCTTTAAAAAAACCAATATATATGTGTGTGTGTGTGTGTGTGTGTGTGTGTGTGTGTGTGTGTGTGTGTGTGTGTATATATATATACACACACACACACACACACACATATATATATATATATATATATATATAGACAGTATATAACAAATGTTTGATATAAGTTTGGTAGATTTAAACCTGTAATTACACCATCCAAATACTGGAAGAAGGGGGCTCTAGTCACATATCCTCCTCCTCTTCAACCAGTTTAAATAAGTCTCAGAGCTCCCCAAAACATGTGTGTGAAGTTTCTTGTTCTAAATCCACTCTGATCCTGTTTTTGATCATGCCTATAAACCCCTCTATTTCAGCCCTGCTCAGAACAGGCTGTTTCTGTGTCTGTAGCTTTAAATGTAAATGAGCTGTCTCTGACTACGCCCCTCTCTGGAAGGACTTGGGTGTCTCGGGCTTTCTCGCTTCATGTTCTATTGTTTACGGGGTTTTTTTAGGGTGTAACACAGAGTTAAGGCTATTTATAACGTTATCATGAAATGGGAATTGTTTCGACTCAACGGTAACAAAAATGTATCTTTTCATGCGGTCCAGAAATCCTTGCATCGCCCCTGACCATGCTCTTGTCACTTATACAAAGAATAAACAAACACGGACCCAACATTGACCCCTGAGGAACTCCTGAGGACTTTCTTTAAAAGTGGAGGCTATGACTCTGGACCAAGCTGCATTGTTTGATGTAGTTTAGATTTTTTTTTCACAGCCGGGCGACTCATACACACCCTGTGCTTTAAGTCTCCCACAAGCCGCTTTAATTAAAGCTGCGGCTTGTGAGTTGAAAGGCTATCACTCCCCTTTTAGCTAAATGGTGGGAGTGCAGGTCTCTGATAAGGAGCTTTTAAACAGGTCCTTAGGTGACTTTGCCCCCCCTCCCTCCCCTCCCCTTCATCAGGATTATTTCTCCAATATGAAAATCCAGGTAGCATGAGACAGATTAGGCGATGCTTAACATGCTAGCGTAGACTGATCAATGGTCTTATGTAGGTTAAGCTGTGGAGGTATACGCTGAAACGTAGTAGAACTATATTACAAAGAAATCGAGCACACAAACTATGTAATGGACCTGGAACACACGCAGATCTGCATTTCAGGGATTAGGAGGGGATTTGTGGGGTAGTTGTGTGATGAAGGATTGGAGCAGGTATTGTTTTGCAGACAGGTACTCGGACCTGAGAGGAGGAGAGGAATTGCTGCACTTAATGTAAGATGTCAGAGTCATTGGATTAAACAGCAGCAGCAGCAGCCGCAGGAATAACTGCTACTTCAACATAGTAGAGATACAAACACAAGAAAAAGCGTCTCCGTCATTAACACTCGCAGCCTTTCAGAGGAGCTTTTCTCTCTCTGCTAAAGACGCTCAGGTGAGAGTCCCAGCAGAGAAACATACGTTCAGGTGATGTCTGCAGATTCATCACACTCCTGATGCACCCATCCTCCATCTCACCTTAACATCAGAGTTCAGCTAAAATAAATTGAAATATCAGACAGATTTTTCTCTGGAGTGTGTCGATAGAGAGAGTCAATATTGTTTTCAGTCATGCAAAACGCCATAACGCAAACAGCTGCCATACACCTGCACGTTATAAAACCATGATGTGCAATTTTGATTACCCTTTACTTTAAAGCTTTATATGCTCACTCTGATCCTCACACTGATGCACCCATCCTCGAGGGTTAGGGCTGTCAGCATTAATCACGATTAATCTCCTGTTATTTTGTCCCTTCAGTCTCACTGTAGATAGTCGTCCTCAGTGTCTCCCTGTAGTGTCAGTGATGTAAAAGAAGAACACTGCTGCATCTTTGAATGTCTCATTTCACTTTAACAAACTCTCAGACAGTTCATCTGACGAGTCCACAGTCATATCCACCTGATGACATCACACATTGACCTTTGTTACCGTTCCTTTGAGCTGTTTGACCTCAGTTTGGGATCCCTAACCACTTCCTGTTTCTGTGCTTAACTTCATGTCCTAACCTTCACTCTACCAGAAGGGCCGTACTGTATTTCAAGATAAAAGCACAAAGCAAGTAAAGTACTCTCAGCATAAAGTAAAAGCCTTATTCTTAAATGCGATATAGAGGAATTTCAAACGTGCGATTAAAAATGCGATTAATCGTGATTAACTGGCGGTTATGTTGCAGACCCCGTGTGCAGAGGCTGTAGTCCTCGTTGCAACAGCCGTGGGTTTGAATCCCAGCTCGGTCCTTTGCTGCATGACATCCCCCCTCCTCTCTCCTCCCAGCGTTTACTGTCTCTCTTCAGCTGTTCTGTCAAATAAAGACAAAAAGGCCCAAAAATAAAAGCTTAAAGCCTAAGTGTTTTTTTCAAGAAAAACCAAAAAGTTTTTTTTTTTTTTTTTAAACTGCACCTGCCTCAAAATATTCAGCCTACAGAAAATCAACACCAAACCAAGGACCTGTTGCTTTTGTATTAAATTTCTTTGCAGACTTCTGAATATATCAGTAGATTATTCTACATAAAAGTGTTTTTAACAAATACAAAGTTTAGTTTAATGAAAACCTCCTTTTCACTTTATTGGAGGAAAATCTTGAGTGAAGGTCAGGAGGATGCTTAAAGGTGAGAGAGGTCACAATCATCCAGTTAATCCTTCTTCTTGGAGAAGTTTACCAACAAAAAAAAAAAAAGCTGAATCAATTCAGTAGGTGTCCTTTCCTTTCCTGCACAGTCTGCCAAATGATGACATGGCTTTATAAACCAAAGTGCATAAAGAAAAACACAACACCGAGTCAGCTTGGGTCAAAATCAGCGGATTTTATATCTAAAAAAAAAGAGCAAGTTTAAAAATGCTTCCACACACATTCAGACAAATCTATGAGGCTTTCACAGAAGTCTCCGAAGAGTAAAAAGTAGTACTCTTTCATTTTATCACATTACCAAATGTGACATGCATAATTCCACATAATACTTGCATATGCACGCACCTCAGGAGGGACTGATGAGGCGCGCGTACTGCACTTTTTACGCGCGGTGCCAGTGTGTGTGTTACACTTACACACCCGCGGCCAGATGAGGGAGACATACGGCTTCGACATGTCGAAGTATCTCCAGTCTTTTTTTTTTTAAGATTTCATTACCTCTTTAGTCGAAGTGGAAATACTACAGAGCGCCGCGCACCGCCACCTCTGTCTGCTGGGAGCTTTGATAAAGACAGGAAGCTGTATTTAAAAAAAAAAAAAATTTAAAGCGGGGGAATCTGGGTCCGACCGCGCGCTGTGCGTCCGTGATCAAGCGAGAGAGGAGAACAGTCCGTCAGCAGTCAGTCATCCAGTCACTCTGTCTCCGCTCAACTCCAGCTGTCAGCTCGGCTCCTCCGCGCCTCCTCCTCCTCCTCCTCCTCCTTCTCCAGCCGGACAGGTAAGAGAATCCGCCGCCTGCTCTTCATTTACTCAGGTGATCCGTGCAAAGTGAGAGAGTTTTAAGTTTCCGACGAGTCGCATTGTGATGGACGTGTGTTTCCCTGAGCTGTCACTGCTGCCTCCGCTTTATGGGAGGTGAAAAAGTAGCCGAAGTGTTAACGAGACCTGAAGGCGGACTGAGGAAGTCAGCGACGTAGGAATAAGATTTATATGTGTGTTTATTTCTCTACACTCTGTCTGTATGTTGTGTGTGCAGCAGACTAAACAGGTTCCGTAATGTTTCCCATACGACTCTCAGAAATAACGCGTGATTTGAGGTTCACATTAATGTGTCATTTCAGAACAGAGAGCCCTGACACCATGCTAAGTATGAGCTAAGTTATGAGTGAGAATCCTAAAGCAAGGTGTCTTTACATCCTGATGTCAGTGTTGCTCATCAGCCTGATTCATCACATCATGCAGAGGTTTTAAAGTTCTTCCTTTTGTAACCGTCTTTAATGTATTTGAAACTCCATTTTTTTTGTTTGTTACTGTCACCTGTACAGAGTGGCACAGCTTCTTTTCAGAGCCCCCTCGCCCTCTGCCCCCCCCTCCCCTCCCCTCCCCTCCCCTCCTGTTTCCAAATGCTCTCCTTTGAAGCGATGATGCCCCATCTGTCATATGTGAGCAAAGAGAGACCATGCTCTGCTCTTCTCAATTACTGAATTCTCCTCATGCCAGCTCCGGTGGGACAGGAGGAGGAGCAGGTGGGTGGCAGTCAGTGCGATCAATCAACATGAAATATTCAGCTTTGAATATACACATCATTTACTGCTGCTGCTGCTGCTGGCCTTGTTAGAACCCCCCCCCCCCCCCCCCCCCAAAAAAAAAAAAGAAGAGTTTGTGTCTGAGGCCTGTTTGTGCACTGTGATGGAGAAGCTGGGCCTGTGCATGCTCAGGTGACGCCCTCCGTCTTTAAAAAAACTGTACGGCCTGCACGGAGGCTGGAGGGGTGTTTGAAATGATCACTGAGAGGAAACGAGGGAGAGGGAGGGTGAGCGGATGAAACAGTATTAAATGTAGCGCCACAGCCAGTTTTCTCATTATGCTGCAGTGAATTCATACAGATTACATGACAAAGCTCAGCTTGGCAACTTTCTCCCCTGATAGAAGCACTTGTTTGAACACGAGGCACATGATTTGAATATCTGTAATCCACGCTGAAATCAACAGGCCAGATGAACTTTTTGGCACCCTCTTACAACCACATTGAGTAGGATTTTCTCCCCCCTCCCCCCCTACAGAAAAAGCCTCAGCTAACTTAGACTTCGGCTTAAAATCATCAGAGGAAAAAAAAAGTTATTTGATGAGCCTGTCCTCCAACTTTGAGAGAAATTTGTATCTTTCCAGTCGTTCAAACTCTTCAGGAAACTTTTAATCTCAACAGTGTCTGCTGTGTGATAATAATATCTCTGTGATGTCGCCTGGTGAAATTAGCCCGACTACCATGGCCCTAAGTATTTGAGCTATGAGGCAATACAGTGAAAAGCATAGCCCCCTCATATGAGAACACAACAGTGAATAATTAATAACCTTGCTCCCAATTCCAGGAAAACAATAGCATATTGTAGGAACACTGCACTAATTTAACTAGAGGAAGAAGAAAAAAACACAACTTCGACAAAATCTGGAATGCATCGCCTTTGTTTTCGAGCACGTCTGCATGAGTCTACTTAATCGGGTGTCTTTGCTCCTTTTGTGACGCCGAGGTGTTGCATGCTGCATGATGTGCTAGTGTAATGTTGTTTGCCTTTGAGATTAATCAGAAGCCATTAAATACCCCCTCTCTCTCACCTGCTGGCAGTATGTGAGGTGGAAGTGCACATGCAGGAAGCTTTTTTTTTTTTTTTTTTTCCACAGGCCTCCTCTCCTGGCTGTCAGCTCCCATTAAGGGGGAAGGTGTCATATCTGTAACACAGCTGAGTGCAGATGGCAGAGTGGAGGGGATGGCTCACCGATTTAAACAATGATTAATGAACAGAGATGGAAAACAAATTACATTGGACTATTGGAGGCAGGGAATTGTTTTTATGAAAATGTTAATTGTGTCTGCCAGGCTGATACCAGGAGTGGGGGAAGGGTGGAGAGAGGGCACGGCGGCGAGGCAACCGAGGGGCTACTGATAGGACGAGTACTGCTCCCCAGGCTCTGATTATTGGCGTTTCTCAGCATGCAGTGTTTAGTGCCCTACCTTAGCTTTAAGACCTCTAATGTGCCATAACTTTGAAGGTTTGGCTTTTTATGATGAACCCCATGAAGAATTGTCGCCCACCACCGCACCAATTAGCGTTATCTCTAATAATAAGTGGTTGTAAGTGACGAGAGAAGGCGCCCTGTTCTAGTTGTAATTATTGCAGGCGGGTGCAGCTGCACTACTTAGGGAGATGATGATAATTATTTTTCCTTTTTTTTCATTGCGGGTTGATTATTTAAGAGCATCATACACTCATCAGAGTAATCAGGAGAGAGTGATTAGTGGAAATCCACGAGGCTAACAGCTGCCACATTAAACACTTGCCTCTGTTGCCAACACACAGAGTCAGAGCCCGTCCACAGGACAGAGACAACGAGAAAGCACTTCACCTTCAAGTCAGGGACCACATGTGTTTGTTAGAAAGTCAAAGCCCGGGGCACTCAGAGAATTAGAGGAAACACAGCGCCGCATGAAAAGAAAGGTTGTCGTGCAGTAAGGTCAATCTTCAAAGCATTGATTCACAGACGGAACGGAGCGCTGCGGAGGGCGAGGAAAAGTTTGATATGATGCTAATCGAGCTAGCAACCGCTCTGTAGGCCGCTAGCACCTTATGAGAAAATTATTTGATAATGTGGTTCAACATTGGAATTAAGGTTGTCATGATAGCATAATATTAAACTTAGAGATGATTTTAGTTCAAATCAAACAATATCAACACTTGTTTGGATAATAGAAGACTTTGGTAATGTGTTTAGACAACGACCAGCACGATCATTTTTGGATATGACTGATCATTAATATAACAGAGATTATATCGTTTTATCCCCCTTCTGCACCTTTTCAAACAGTCCCCTGTGGTCTAAATGAAACATCTGTGCTGTGCTTTGGTCAACATATAACATGAATCAAGCACCAGAGGAGGTTTGTGACCCTGTATAAACCAGCTCTCTCAGAACGCTCTGTTTTGGTGTGTGTGTCTCTTTAAATGCAATGAACCCCTCCCTGAGTTTTCCTGGTAGACATCACTCCTCTGTAGGAAGACTAAAAACGGCAGACCTGCTCAAAAGTTTTGTTCTAGGCTGGGGGTGGAGTCCATGGGTGGAGATACCAGGGAAGGGGAGGGTTTCTGGATTCTGTTATTTATTAACAGAATCCCACTGTGACATCACAAGGAGAGCCTATTTGAAACGGAGCATTTTTCTCTGTGTTGTAAGACTTATGCAGACCACAAACAAAGGACAGGGTGGGTTTATTTCACATTTTGTGGGTCAGTGGACACTCAGGTTACCCCAATATACTGTATGTTCAAAAACACAGTAAAAGTGTATTTTTCTTAATATGTCCCCTTTAAAACAAGAAAGTATCGAACAATTTGACAACCTTATTTAAAACGTTTGTCGAACATTGATAACTTGTTTTGATACTGAAATGTATTTTGTGCAATTTAGAAATTGCTCACTCTCTTTCCCTGAGGGCAGCTTTTGGTTAAAATATCACTGAAGATCTGCAGGTTTTTTTTTAATGGTAAATGGACTTGAGCTTGGATATTTCTTTTCTAGTCTTCTGACTGCTGAAAGCGCTTTTACACCGCAGGTCACACCTACACATTCACACACTGATGGTAGAGGCTGCTGAGTAAAGAGTCCATCAGTATTAACTCATCCATTCATACACATTCACACACCGCGGATGAAACAGCGGGAGCAAGTTGGGGTTAAGTGTCTTGCCCAAGGACACATCAGACATGTGGCTGCAGGAGCTGGGGATCGAACCCTGACCTTCTTGTTGAGAGACGACCGACTCTATCAACTGAGCCACAGACTTCCCTTAAAGCTTTGGCACTTTCAAAAAGTATAAAAAAGATTGACAACCTCTTATGCAACAATAACTATGGGAAGAGCAGTTAGCTTTAGCTCACAGTTTATTCTATCTGCTGTTCTGCAGATTTACCTGTTACCTGTGTTAGCTCGTCCCTCCTGAATCCAGATACATCCAAGTCAGTGCTTTTTTTTTTTTTTATCACCACTAAATCTGCACAAATTAATTTAAGTCTGGCAGATAGCTTGAGCTTGACTTCATCAAATGTTGAGATGCATGGACAATATGCCTTTGCCTCCAGTGGTGTAGTGATGCCTGAAGAAGTGGGTATACTCTTTATGTTTTCCCTTAAATGTTTTTTTAAGTGTCCCATACAGCACGGTATAAACAGTGACATGTACGACTACTCTTATTTAGTCAGCGTTTACTAGCCAATTAGACAGAGAAAGGAGGGTCACCCCTTCATCATCCGAGGAAAAAAATGCTGCACACTCCTGAATATTGTCAATCAGTTAATGGTGTGAATCACAGGGGATTTAGAAGTGGGTATACCCCAAGGAGACTGAAACCACGTACTGTTACCACTGTTTGCCTCTCTCCTACAGGTGAAGTGTACGTATTGCTGAGTGAGAAAGCTTTGGCTCGTCTGCATGAAATCATTTACTGCGATTAATTCTGCCTTTTGCTGTGTTTGTTGAGAATGCTCATATCCCATAACGATAAAGCTCAGACTCCTTCTGTATTGAAACATTCACATTGTTAACGCTAAAAGCACTCTGAGTCTTAGGTGTGTGTCACGGTCATGTCCACTGTTCCTGCTACACTCGCCACAGTGGAAGGCCCGCTAAACTAAAGGGCTAATTCTCTTAGCCCAGATGTTGCCTGAGCACAGTCCTGGGATCCCACTGGGTTGATGAGCTCAATCAGTGAAATGATGAAAAGATGATTTTGTCCCTGTAATTACAGTATGTAAACTACTTAGCCAGGATTGCAAAGGAAGTCATTTTCTAATTACGCTGGTACCCCGTTGTCTAATGGTGGATGTTTTGTTGTTTTAGAGAGCGCAGGAGAAAGAGAGAGACAGAGAGGAAGATCATATATATGTGTGTGTGTGTGTGTGTGTGTGTGTGTTTGCAAGAGAGAGAGAGAGAGAGAGAGAGAGAGAGAGAGAGAGAGAGAGAGAGAGGGGGGGGGGGGGAACTTCAGGAGGGGTCTGTGCTCTGCTGCTGCGGCTGAAAAAAAGACCATCACAAGGGCAAGATGGCTGCCAAATGAGAGTTCATTGAATTATCAGCCCAGTTAATGTGCCTTGGATTATGCTCTTTGTTTGTCAGTTTTTCCCGTAGATGCCATAGCTTAATGAGATACTGTAAGTGGCATTACCAGCGTCCTGCTGTGATTTTGTGATGACTCGTTTAATGACTTTTGTTTTAGTGCCTCCGAGTGCTTCTGAACTGAAAGAAGAGACGGTCTTATCTCCGTTTTTTGCCATCTTCTTTTGGCAGTTTTTGCAAATATTGAGCAATGCAGAAGACGAATGAGGTGTAAAAACTCAATCAGTCTGTCTCTTTAAATGATGGAGGGTTTGTGATCGGCAACCCGGCTCTCATTTCACCACAGGAAGTTGTACTTTTCAAGAAAGCAAAACATGTCAGTATGTTGCGGACCGAAGAAGCTCCATCCTTTGAGATCTGTGTGTGAGTTCTGTTGGAGCTGGCTGCCATCCTGCAGGGCCCAACCATCTGATGCAGCCTGCACCATGTGGATCGGCTTCTCTTGTGCAAGGCATCCCCTATACGCACCCCTCACTGTTAACACACGCCGCCGTACGCCAGAGCTTTGTTTGTGTCCAGAAAGAACAGGTGGTCTGTGCAAACAAGAGCAACTGTTTACACATTAGTGATTTAAAATACATTCTATATGCACATTAGTGTGTGTGTGTGTGTGTGTGTGTGTGTGTGAGAGAGAGAGAGAGAGAGAGAGAGCATTGTGAGTGTGTGTGTTTGTGTGTGTGTGTGTGTGTGTGTGTGTGTGTGTGTGTAAGAGAGAGAGAGCATGTGAGTGTGTGTGTGTGTGTGTGTGTGTGTGTGTGAGAGAGAGAGAGAGAGAGAGAGAGCATTGTGAGTGTGTGTGTTTGTGTGTGTGTGTGTGTGTGTGTGTGTGTGTGTGTGTAAGAGAGAGAGAGCATGTGAGTGTGTGTGTGTGTGTTTGTAAGAGAGAGAGAGCATGTGAGTGTGTGTGTGTGTGTGTGTGTGTGTGTGTGTGTGTGTGTGTGTGTGTAAGAGAGAGAGAGCATGTGAGTGTGTGTGTGTGTGTGTGTGTGTGTGTGTGTAAGAGAGAGAGAGAGCATGTGAGTGTCTTTGCATGAGCATGAAGAGGATGAGTTGAGGAGACGGTGTTTATATTTCCTCTGGGTGTGAGCGCCATTTAAAGAATCAGAGGAAGCTCATGAATGCAAACTTTGACGCGGCTCGAACTAAAACACACAAACACGCACACGCACGCACGCACGCACGCACGCACACACACACACAGACACACACACACACACACACACACTGAATGAGGTTATGATACTGCATGTGTCTTTGTAAACACTAATGCACACGTTGTCACTTTCACATCGTTGTCTTGAAGCTCATCTTTGCTTCCTTTACTTCTGAAAATAGATACACACCTTGTAAACTATTTAAAAAAGATTTATACCTCTGTGATGAGTCTATGCCGAAGCGCTCATCGTAGGTTCGTGTAACCCTGTCCCTGAGCAGGTAGCCTGACATGCACCTCCTCAAAAATTGAACTCCGTCAAAACAGCGCAGACCACAAGCCCTGTGATTGGCCCCCTGGGTAGCATTTTATTTCCTGCATTTATAACATTTCAAGTCGCGCCGTTATTTTCAAAATTCTGCAGGAGGAAGAACACTAAAAGCCTCGGACAAAGTCGACAACAGACTCTGCGAGGAAATTAGACGTTAGCTAAACCTTTATGATTCTTCCTCGCCTCATTGTTAGAGATAAATCTGCACTAAGATTAACATTGGTGTTCCCGAATCCATGAAGATATGGAGGCGGAGTTCTGCAGAGATTCGCCAGACAAACCAACGCTCAAGTTCATAGTGCTCACTATGGAGTAGATTCAACGCAGACGTTTAAATCAGGCTATGACTGTCACTAGCCAAATCCTCTTGCACGTCCTCTGCTTTGAGATGGACGTTAAAAAATGCATCAACTGGAGGGCGCAGTCTCGAACAGGCCGCCACTTCTCCTTAGCTGCCGTCTGATCTCCGGCCAGCTGTTCTGTCCTCGTCTGTCCCTGTGCTCGGGCGAGCTAATATTATGTTTACAGTTCTGAACCAACGAGCACATCTTTACTCAAAACGTTACGCCATCTCCAAAGTATCCTTCTTCGTTGTGTTTGGATGAACCGCTCGACAACCGCCCCCCAACTTCTGGTGGTTTTGAAACTTTTGTTTGTTTGTTGTATCTGTAATCGTCCAGGAAACGTGCAGACAGATGAACGCAGAGTACAGACCCGTATCTGATCAGAGGTGGAACATAAACGAGCCTTTATGCATTGAATTTTTTTTCATTTGAAAAACTTGAAAAGAAGGATTTTCATCACTTCACACGACTCTGTACTGAAACCTGCTGTTTCCAATCAGACCTGGAAGGTTTGAGTGTTTCTGTCGGCCATTCTTTGCATTCAGCAGCTCTGATTTGCATTAACTAAACCAATCGAAGCCTCCTCTCAGTGAACACGAGGAAAAGCTGACTCTCAAATAACTGCATGTCACCACTGCGCCACATGAACGCCAGATTTATTTTTACAGGGCAGGAGCCAGATTTTTTGATAGTTGTGAAAGGAGTGGCATAGATTTACTGCATCCACAACAAATGTGTATGTATTCCTTTATGAGTTCTTTAGCTATTACTCACAAGGAGCCCGTTTGTCAGTGCTGTGTGTGCTCTTTCTGTGCTCCGTGCTCCTGCAGTAATGAATGGAGCTGGTTAGACTATTCTGTCTCCGTCAGGCTTTTGGGGGGCCTACACAGAAGCTCCTATAGGGTTTCATTAATCTGCCTGTCAGGAAGTATATGGGTGCTATCTTTTGTACAGGTCATGGTGGGCAGCTGTGCTACCACTGCCCTCTTCATCCTTTGACAGGGCGGTCTGCAGGACGCTCGGCTGCTGGTTTGGGTGGGTGGGCACGTGGGTGAAGTGAGGCAAAGGGGGCACAACGCACGGCGAGGGGGCTGTTACTGTCTGCACATAGCGGCGCTCTGTAATGATGAATAAAACGGTTGTTATCCGCACGCCGGGACGTCAGGGAATTCCAGGAATTTATGAAAGTCATGATCTGTCATTTAGTGATTTTGAAGGAGGCAGAGGCGTGCAGCAAAGGATCGGGACACATGCAGAACATCACATGATATCATTTACGTTCAGATATATCATTAGATCTCCACTTCATGAGAAAATTATCACATATTACTTTTTTACACTTGTGTTTATATCATGTCTGCATAAAAAAAGATCTCAACATACATTACAATCATCTTTTCTTACCAAGGATAAACTTAAAACTGTATTTTCATAATCATCTCATTTGAAATATTGAAATCAATTCAGCACACCATCTACCTCGCAAAAATATACTTTTTGACAACGGCTCGTTTCTGTAAGGTCCAGTACTGAAACGTTACAGATAAAAACAATTTTGGAAGTTGGACAGTTTGCAGAAAATTTGTTTTGGAAAGTTTTTAAGGATGCAGATTAAAAAATATTTTTGTCATACTTTATTAATCCCTGAGGGAAATTCTAGTTTACACTCTGTTATTGAGAGAAATGCTGCTCACACACACATAGACCTGAAATATTAGTTATGGAGTACTCAAAATCGTTCTTCGTCTCCAGACTGGTCTCAAGAACCCTTTTTGATGGTCTGTTCTCGGAATCCAACGTCTTTTTACTCGGTCTTGTCTCGAGTCAGACTGGGCAGACTCTGGATTTTAAATCAAGACCGGTTGAGACCACCACTGATCATCTATTTTTCCACATCATTCTTTTGGTTACAAGGAAAACTCCTCCTTCTAAAATAACAAGAACAATTCCTTTATAGTTTGATTTTTATCTCCCGGTTATGACTGCAACCTTCCCGGTGTTACAGTTTAAGTGAGTGACACGCCTCCTGCACACAAGATGAAGATTTTTCAGTGATATTCTTGGTCTTGGTCTTGACTCGGTCTTGATCCCTAAATGTCTCGGTCTTGTCTCGTTCTCGTAGCACTCCAGTCTCGGGTATGTCTTGGTCTTGGTTAGTGTTGTCTTGACTACAACACTATGAAATAAACACATCCACAAACAGGACCTGTGGGCATGCTTTAATGGAGAGATGTCAGAGTGGGGCTGCTACAGGAAGCACGTCAGAGTTGTTGAGGTAGGACTGGGGGCGGTGCTCAGGAAGTGACCTGGCACCTCTCCAGCTACCAGACCAAGTTGGACTTGGAACGGAGACCCTCCGGTTCCCAAACCAGGCCCCTACAGACTGAGCTACTGCCGCCCCCCTATATCGTCTCCGATCCTCAAAGTCTGAGCTAAAAAAAACATCTAACTTTAGAATCTTCTCCTTCTGAGGTTATTCAAATATTTGACACTTATTCTGAATCAAAGAGAGTAATGTTGAAACTGCTCAATAGCAGGTATCGAAATGCTGTGCAGGAGTTTGCATGCATTTTTATGGATACTGAAAACAAGAAATGACTCAACAATGGTGTCAAGACGTCTACCTTTGTTGCCGTGGCATCCAAATATTTATCGATGTCATTTGTTTTTTACTTGAATGGAATCAACGTTTTAAACTCTGGTATCGTCTGAACCCGCTTCCCTCTAACCAGTGGTGATGTGGTCTGTTGGGCCCTTACTGGTCTGGGGCCCCAAGCAGTTGCCATGCCTTGCCTGTTGACAAGCAGCGACCCTGCCTCTAACGGCTTTAAACTTACTTTAAGACTTTTTTTTTTAACCATGCACTTTTGCTTTTTTAATGAATTTAAATCGTTATATCTTCAGTCATCCCCTTGATCACTGTAAATCTACGCCTTGTGTTTTGTTTTTTTACTCACGCTGATTTGCCTCGTTGTGTGAAATGTGCTTTACCACCAAAGCTGCCTTGCCTTCACTATATCCTGCTAAAACAAAGATTTAAAGCATCTCAGTGTGGAAGATATAAGACAGAAAATGAATGTTTCAGACCGTCATGTTTTCCATCTGATTATCATCAGATTTATAGTTTCTTTCCACACTTTCTTTCTGCGAGTTGTTCCTTTATTTGTCTTTCTCTCAGAGAACATCGGCTGTGTGAGTGAGGCTGTTGGTTTCAGGCTTATGTAAATGTTTGTGGTGCGTTCATTGTAGCTTTCAGCTCAACCGTCCACATAAATTATTAACGCTTAACTGCTCTTAAAAAGAAATATGAAATGTGCACTTCTGATCTATAAATTTCAGCCACGCGTTTCATTGCAGTGTCACCTCTATATGGATTTACAATATTGTCCATCCATCCTGCCTGACAATATGCTATGCAACACAATGTAAAATAAAAGAGACTCCGCCCCCTTCCTGTTCTGCTGGAGAACAGAATCTTCAGCATTAAAAAAAAAAACCTGTAGCAGTGTTTGATTCGGTCTGATGTGAATCTTCCTCGGCTCCTGAAGCTGCTTTATCTGTGTATCCGTCACATTTCTTTTTTCCTTTTATTGCCTTCTGCTAAATCACACCTGCTCCTTGTTCGTCTATGCACGGCCACACCTAAGAGGCGCCACTGTGACACGATGCTTAATAACAATCAAGCCCTCTCTCAATCTGCAGCAAAAGAGCCTAATCCACTCTGACAGAGAAAACACCTGATGGCCCTGCACGCTGCGCCCAACGTCAACCGATCCTGCAGAACCTAGCACGCACACACACACACACACACACACATACATACACACACATACACACAC
Organism: Labrus bergylta; assembly: GCF_963930695.1. Taxonomy (NCBI): domain Eukaryota; kingdom Metazoa; phylum Chordata; class Actinopteri; order Labriformes; family Labridae; genus Labrus; species Labrus bergylta. The sequence goes on along the minus strand of NC_089201.1, from coordinate 6,273,411 downwards.
ACACACACACACACACACACACACATACACACACTCACACACACACACACACACACACACACACACACACACACACACACACACACACACACACACATACACACACATACACACACACACACACACACACATACACACACACACACACACACACACACACACACACACACATACACACACTCACACACACACACACACATACACACACACACACACACACACACACACACACACACACACACACACACACACACACACACACACACACATACACATACACACACTTACACACACACACACACACACACACACACACACACACACAGCAGTGAAGGTTTTATGCCTTCTTGCTTTGCTTAGTTAATCAGAGGAATATCACTTTAAGCAGATATGAAGAGGATGTAGTGTCGGCTAATATCATTCGCTCACTTTCTCCCTGTCAGGTACGATTAGGTCGGGCTCATATCCGAACATTCATTCAGATCCGCCGAGCTGCTCTCATCAGGTTTTCATTTGTGAGGTTCGTGAACATTTTCATGACTGACTGCTGTGGATCATTGACAGCAGCAGGCGGCTACGACTCCTTCATAGACATTTCACTTTGAATTCTGTTAGTGTCAATTAGTGTCAACGATTCAAGGAAGTTTACAGTCGTTACAGAACATGTACATTAAGAACACAAAACGACACCTCTCTTAAAGTAAAATCAATCCCTGAACCCGAGGTAATCATCTTGACCTTGGGAGTGATGACCAAATTTTCGGGCCTCCAGTGTAACCTGTTAACGACTCCCTGCCAAGACCTTCTTTTTTCGGGAGTTGCCTTTGTTGACGTTATGACTTGGAGGTTGAGAAGAGATAGAGGAGTTGGTGTGGAGAAGTGACGTCTGTTTGTTGCACTTGCATGCAGATGTCTGTTATTTTTTAAACTTAAATAGACTCTTTTCCCCCGTCGGCCATTTTAACTGCGAAGTCATGCTCAGGATGGGATGCCTAAATGTTGACTCTCATTGTTCTGTTTTAAGTTTTAGTCAAATCCACGTCACAAATCTGAGGAACTATTTCCATCCAAAGCTTCCCAGTTCATAACTACACAGACAATCGATAATGAGTGACATCGGGCTGAATTACGAGTTAAAAAAACATCTTTAAAAACCTGCTAGCTTCCATCAGAAAGCAGCTAACATGAGCATTCAGCCACTTCCTAGTTGTAAGTTTGAGAATCATGGACCCAGTAGGAAAGTTGCTTATTCATTGTACATATTAACGCTCAGCATGAACACCTATATTTCAGCCTGAGGTCAAACTCCCTGGATCTTTTGTCAAACACAATTTATGATAGCTTATGTTCCTCATCTTTTTCTGGGAAGTTTCTTTTAAATCATCGATAGTTATTTGGTGCTATAAAAAGGTGATGATTGACAGCTCTATTGACGAATGAGGCTCCTGTGACACAGAGTAGAGGAGGAATGGGGAGAGGAAACATAGAGAAAGGTCACACAAGAGTCTGTACTTACTTCCATAACCGTGAGTGTCTGCTTCAAACCAACACAAGCAACTGTTCTGCTGTGGACTGACCTCACCTGAGGGACCTTTGACCTTTTATCAGGAGGTGAAATGTGTGTTTTCATCAGCGGAAGACGATCTCTACTGCGCAGACTCTGGTTGCAAATTGTCAGCGCCTATCAGGGTGATATTCTGTCTTCTTCCTGATCAGCGGGGAGGATGCTGAGGCGCGCTGTCCGTTTCTACAGTCTAGGGGTGTGACACACGTGTTAGAAACTTGCAGTCAGACACAGCGGGCCAGGCAAGTCTATAAGATGCTGTAACGACAGAGCTACCTGAAGTTGAGTTTGATCGATCGGATTTGGATAAACTGAACAATACTACAAAGCCGAGGCTTCACTCCAGAGATGACGTAGGTAAAGGAACCTTTGACCTGAGTGTTCGGGGATACCAGGTTAAGGAGCATGAAGTCGGTCTGTGATATCGAGGTTTAATGAACTCACTGTTTGCCTGTCAGAGATGGTTAGATGTGTTCAGTCTGCGTGCATTGGTTTGTAATATGAGCTCAGAGCAGACTGTGCTGCCGCCTCTTTATCAGTGTGGGTTTGTGTACATCATTTTCATGACTGACTGAGGTTGCAGTCCAGGATGATGTAAGCCTGTGTTAATTCAGCGTGGACAGTGCCGGCTTTGTTCTGTGCCCTTTGGTGCTGCAGCGGAGCCGTGCAGGGCTCGCTTATGTGACCTCTACCATTGTAGCACCATGTGAATTTGAAGCTTTGTTTTGCTGCTACTCTTCAATGAAAAGAAGGGAAGCAGGCTCGGGGAGAAGTGATGCATATTTCAGCTTTCTATTTGAATTTCTTCCTTCAACTTGACTTTGCATTTTTGCATCATCAAGTTGTTTATTTCCCTTAGTGCTCCTGTGACATAATTATTCAGGTGAAAGTTTTATTCAAATATGCATCAGACCTGATGAAAAAAAAAAAAAAAAAACCCTCCTCTCTTTCACTTCACTTTAATCTTTTTCTTTAAAGCGTTTGGTGATTTGTGAAATGCAAAGGAAGGCCGAGTTGAAGCAGACGCTCTTTGATGTTTGTGCTGCTTTAGTATTGTGTGTGTGTGTGTCGGAACAAAAATGAGATCAAGACAAAGATTTTCACCTGAGTAAAGATGAGATATTTGTTGAGGAAGCCTTTGTGGTTAGACTTAATCAGCGTTTTCACACTCTCCTACAATCATGTGAAACCACAGGTATACTTAACACAGGATGAAGAGAGTCGCAGCCCGCTCTGCTCTGTTTCCTGACCTATTTGTGGCACATTACTGGCATTATACAGCAGGTGCAAGTGTACAGATTTACTTCAATGACGGCTCTTAACACCACATTTTGTTTAACTGCTCTCAGGCGTTTTACTTTGTTTTTGTCTTTGGATAATTTATTTGTTTCTGCAGATTCTGAAAACACTTAATGAATCTTTTTTTTAATCTTTTTTCAGGTCTGAGCGTCAACAGACAGACACTTCATGAGAACAGCATGAATCCACATCCTGTTTGAAGTGAAGAGGTGCAAACAGTCGGCTCACAGTTCACCGCTCAGCCCTGACCACCGTACTGTAACATCAGCCCGGCACTGAAAGGACAGCTTCATTACCCCGTCCACCCACCCAATTAGGAGCCAGATGGCGCTTCTGGCCAATCAAATAATGGATGCACGGATTCTAAGCAGTATGAACGGGAGAGCAGAGCTTTCCCAGTTCCTGAGAGTCACCAATCAGAGCATGGTCCCGCAGGTAAACTCGGCCCAGGACGACAGCCGTAAGAACAGGAAGTACCCCTGCCCGCTGTGTGGAAAGCGTTTCCGCTTCAACAGCATCCTCTCCCTGCACATGCGCACACACACCGGGGAGAAACCCTTCAAGTGCCCGTACTGCGACCACAGGGCCGCACAGAAGGGCAACCTGAAGATACACCTCCGCACTCACAAGCAAGGCATTCTGGGTAAGGGCAGAGGGCGAGTTAGGGAGGAGAATCGGCTGCTTCACGAGCTCGAGGAGAGGGCGATACTGAGGGACAGACAGACTCGAGGCGGACACGTCAGCCAACAGCAAACATCCAATATAAACCAACTTCAGCTCTCACAGACGGTCTCGACACAACCTCAGTTTTTTCCCCCCTCAGAGACGCAGCCGCACACCTCCACATCTCCCACAGCCACCACCATCCCCGACGCCATCCCTGACCCCATCCTGCCCCCACCCAGCGGCTACCGCTGCTCCTTCTGTAAGGGCAAGTTCAGGAAGCAGCAGGAGCTTGAACGTCACATCAGGATCCTTCACAAACCCTATAAATGCACTCTGTGCGAGTTCGCTGCCTCACAAGAGGAGGAGCTCATCGCCCACGTGGAGACGACACATATATCAGCCGATTCAGGATCGGGGCAGAAACCCGCCATGGCCGCTGGAGAGAAAAAGAAGCCCCTCGGAGAGTTTCCCTGCGAGGTGTGCGGGCAGACCTTCAGCCAGGCCTGGTTCCTGAAGGGCCACATGAGGAAACACAAGGACTCGTTTGAGCACTGCTGTCAGATCTGCGGGCGTCGATTCAAAGAGCCCTGGTTCCTGAAAAACCACATGAAGGTGCACCTCAATAAGCTGGCTGCGAAGCGGAGTCTCCCCGCAGAGCGCGACCCGTCTCTGAACATGAGTCACCTCACAGCCGACCATCAGAACAACCTGTACTCACAGTACATCTCACGCATCCACAACAGGTTCCTCACAGCTGAGATGGCCGAACATCAGGATTATAACCAGATGTTTGCTCAGGCAGGCATCGACATGAAGGTGAGGGAGATGTTAGGGAGGATGATTTCTGCAGGTCCGGGTGTGACGGAAGCAGAGAGCTCCTCTTTGTTGGGTTTAAATCCCCCCCACCATCCGCTGAGCGCCTCGAGCATGGACTACCTGCAGAAAGTCTTCTCAAACAGAGAAACAGTCAACAACAGCAGCTATCCAGGCTGGCAGATCATGACAGGTCTGCCTGTGGATCAGCCGATATTCAGCGCTAAAGAGCAGCAGTCGTCCTACGTGCAGGAGAGAGGTCTCCCTGTGGATGATGGGAAAGTGTGTCTCACTGACACAGACACAAAGACCCTCAGCAGACCGGGCAGCCCAGGAAGTGTGACTCACCCCGGAGCAGCAGAGACCAGCACGGAGACGGGGAACCCCCTCCTTGGAAGCGTCCTCGACCCTCGACCAAAATCCTCCTCTCCTGCTGCAGGTAATTTTGTATTGAAGGATTATATTTATTAAATTGATGCTAATATGGACATTTTTAATTGATTTAACACAAATATATATGTCACTCCAAGTGCTCAAGTTGAAAATCTTTAATCTTTTCAGAAAGGCGCCGTTGATGTCACCAGCGCTCTTTTCCAAATGTTTGATATTTCCTGTAGTTTTTCCGCCTACAGATCGTGTCTTGTTCTCACATCCTCCTCGCTCCGTGTCTGATCGGGAAATAAACGTTCTCAAATATAAAACATGCAGTAAAAGGTAACAGAGCAGTGTCGGTCATATAGCGGACGTTGTCAACAGACTGTTGTCATAGAAACAGGATGGATGAGCTTTTCTGCCTGGAGTAAACGCTAGGTGGACGCGGGTCCTTATTTATGATATAAGAAAAGACCTTAATTGATTGATTTAAGTAAAACTATTACAGCAGGCAGATTTTCTCGTTGAGAGATATATTCTATAGACATGTGCAGTGTGAGTTGATATTAAGCTTTGTGAGGATAAATGCATAACGTTTTCTGTGTTGACCCTGATCATATCATGTTGACACCCAGAGTGTATATTTGGAAAAATAGGATCCAGTCGCCATGTTTAGACCGCCGTTTCAAGCCGCGCCCCTGTGACGTTTCTCCTTCAGTCTGAATGTTGCAGAGGCGCAATGGCGGGACGAAGTGATCCCCTCCTCTGTATAGTCTTCAGAGGTCGTAACAGAGGCGTTCCAATATGAATATATGAACGTTCAGTTGATAAAGAGTTGATGACGGCTGAACTTTGTTACGGCATTTTTGCAGGAAAAAAACAGTCTGAGTAGAGCTAAAGTTTATGTAGTTTGACCATCGTAAAAAAAAAAAAAAGTCAGAATTTCTAGCAAGAGTCTCAGCGAGCATTGAAAAAAACATTTTGTGCAACTCTTCCCGTAAAGTAGCGGACAGAGAGAGTGACCCCAACTGGATTGGAGAGAAATCTCTGGAGTGCTACTTAAATAATTTGAAAGTTTTTACTCTCTAGTTTTACTCTTTGCTAAGATTTCAGAGGTCTGAGCGGACCTTAAAGAAGTTTCCTGAAATGTCTCGACACAGAACCACATTTCTGCATCTCTTTCTTCTCTGTGTTTTCAAAAAGTGACAGCTGTGCACTCGCCCTGTTGAACGTAGGTGGACGTGAAGCGCCGGGTCAGTAACACCAGCACGCATATTACTGTCATCCGGAGGACTTTGTCTTCCTGTTTTTTTTTTTTTTTTTTTAAAGATAATGGCATCATGTTGAAAGCCGGGATAATTAGTACCCTCTATTTTTTATCCGTCACATCCCCACCCCTTGCCTACGGGGGCACAAGATGTTAATGCATGCCATCTGGTGTTTTTAATGATTTGATATATACCACCCAGTGATTTTTATGATTTGATCTACCACCTGGTATTTTTATTGATAGTCTTCTGTTCCACCTGGTGATTCGGATGATTCGGCTCTCTGGGTAAATGCCTTCCTTGTCATGGCGTCCTGCTAACATGCTATCATGAGTCTGAATTACTGCTTTAACAGCGCTGGTTAAAAGCAGAAGAATAAATCCAAACTTTTGTTCTCTTCCCTCAGAGCTCGTGACTGTGATTATGCTGCTGTTATGTACATCTAAAAGTCTGATGCACTCTGGTGGGATTGCATCCAGCATCCTCTTAAATGTTGGCCGTGTAGCCGAGATAAATGGATCAGGTCTAATCTCATTAGATGCTTTGTTTCCATATTGTACACGCGTTCTGCTATCGGCGTATTTACATGTCAATTCTGGCAGTTTTGGGGCCTAATCCCTCTCCGGTTTGCTCTTTAAGAAACGTTCTGACGCTCTATTGTTTTTACTTTCCCTGCTCTCCCCTATCGCCGAGAACATACGGTGTCACTTCCAGAAACATTTATGATCGCTGGCTAGCAGAGGATTTGAGTGCACACACACTTCTGGGATGCTACATTCAGTATCAGACTCTAATTTCAGTCAATATTAAGCATGGAAACTAATTCATTGTAAAGGTCAGGCGTCATTGCTTTAGTCAATGATGGATCCGGCAGGCTCCCTCGCCCCCCTCCTCCCCCCCCGCCCCTCTCCTCTCTGTTCTTAGGCTTGTGTAATGGTAGACTCACTCTGGGGGCTTAGCACCGCATTGTTTAGCTCTGACAATATATCCCAGAGACCTCTGCAGCTGCTCCCCGCGCTCACAATGACAGATTAATTAACACAATCACACGCTGCTGGCCCTGGCTCAACACACAGGTCTGCTGCGGGACAGATAGGTAAATCCTACACATATGGAGAACACGCACCACTTGATGAGGGTTTAATAACAGGGATAAGTTTTTGTCGGAGGTAGGGGGGGCTGTAACTGATCAAGTCTGTCTGTCTGGATGGTCGGACGAGGAGGGACAGAGAGAGAGAGAGAGAGAGCGAGTGTTTTCTAATTCAGGAGAGCGGAGATGCTGGGGAAGAATTAGCAGTGCCAGATGTTCAGCTTGAGGAACATTGATTAGTCCAGAATTACTGGCTGCATTATTCATAGTCAGCCTATGGTGGTCATGAAGTTATTGATGCTCTCAATACGGATTGCAAATATAGTACAGTCACGGCTGTCAGAGACGGAGACGACTTCCTTCTGGGTTTAGATTTCTAACTCCAAATGCAGCATCTCGAACGAGAAGCCACGCTCTGATTTCAACAGAAAGACAGTCATCAGGAGAGATTTGAAGATGCACTTTGACTTTAATTATGATCTGAGATTAAGAATAACGACTCTGCTTCAAATGTTAAACTAATGAAGGGTGCACGCTGCAGGCCTCTGACCTACATCGGCCCAGCTCAAACTAAAAACATGCCTAACAAACATAAAATGCTCTGACAGTTATTAATTAGTCCCATTCAATACTCTTAACCTCAAGGTCAGCGCGCAGACACCATGTAATGATGTTGTCCCTGCATGTGTTTGCTCCTTTGTTCCTCATTCTACACGTCTCTTACTGTAAAGCGTCTCAGCTCAGAGAGGAACGACGTGACGAGTGGAAACACGAGCCGAGGTTTACCCAGAAACACGGAGAAAGCAGCTCCTGCTCAGAGTATCACTTTACACTCGGCTCTTCCTGTTACATTACTCTCTTTCTGTGCTGACAGTAAAAGCATCTTTTCAATAAACAGGTCCTTATCGAACACGGTGAACAGATTCCGCTCCTTCTCAGAGATCAGAGTCTGCACTGATTACCTGTTGGCTTTTCCGTCTCCCTCTCACTTCTGTCTTTTAATCCTCTTTTTAATTATTATTGCAGATATGAGGCTCAAATTAAGCTCAAAATGCTTGTTTTCCTAGCATGCAGATAAAAAGATTTACCCAGGGAGTTCTGAACACCTGCCTTGAAATATTGTTCCGCCGTCTCCTGAATGCCATTTGGCTTAATTGACTTGGAAACGTCCCAAATGCGTCATTGACTATGTGGTCTAATTAATATTAATAATATATGCTATTATAAACATCAAAGAACATCTGGTGCCCCTGTTTTTCTCACCAGTCTTGTGTGTGACTCTCTCTCTCTCTCTCTCTCTCTCTCTCTCTCTCTCTCTCTCTCTCTGTCTCTCTCTCTCTCCCACTCTGTTTCATCTTAAACCAAAGCAGCCTCCATGTATCTCTGCATTTCAGGTGCTTTATGACAAACATACAAAGCTTATATATACAGTTTGATACCTACAATATAAGAGCCTGTGTAAGCAGAGTGTGTGAGACTGTGATTGCACCGACGCTGATGTATGGGTGTAAATCTTAAAACCTATTTCCATATGAAATGAATCACTCGTCCGAGCCCAGCTGCATGCTTTTTCTCCAGGCACACGGCTCACTTGAAGCCTTATTTATTTATTTATTTACCTCTTTCCTCCGCCTCGCACATCCAATAAGGGCGGATAACTCGTACGCATCACTTCATTAGATGCTCTGTGTTAGGTGAGAGAGGCCGGGGTTTGTAATGATGCAGTAATTGGAGTTTTGGTTGATAAATCTGAGCTCTAAAAATGACTCCCCCTCACAGAGCGCCAGCCTCGGCACTGTAAGTAAATCTTAAACTGATTAAGTTAGCATGAACCAGGCAATCACAAAGATGGCACCCGTCCAAAGCAGAGGGGGGGAAAAAAGGCAGAGTGTTGGGTCTTTGTGTTGTTTTACTGCTCTCTCATGTCGGCTGGAAACTGGCTTCAGGAAGGTCCACGCTGACAGATGAGGGCAGACGTGTGTGCTTTCTGCTTCTGGAGCTAATGTCATCGTCATTTAAGCCTCACAATAATTGAGATAAACAGCGTGTCTGAAGGAGTTCCATTAAGATGTTAGGAGTTTTTTTGGTTTGTGTGTGTGTCTGTTACTGGAGACGAGGGTGTGGCGCTGTTGGAGTCTCTTTCCCGCTCTCACACGCCCATGCACACCGCAACAGGAACATAGGGTAGTCATGATTCCAGACGATACACCAGTTCAGCGATATCTAAACCTGTTTCAATAACAAGGCAACTCAACTACAAGTCCAAGGTTTCCAAGGATGTTGAGTCATTTCCTATTTTTACTGAACTGAAGAAAACTCCTGAAGTCTGTCTTTATCTTTATTTGCCTGCATGCCCGGCCCCTGAAAGTCCCAGTGAAAGGGCCCTTTAAAGATCTGCCTTGGTTCATCGATGTGAAGGGGACCATGGTGACTGACACCGAGCGTGTCATGTTGCAATTGCAGCTGATAAATACTGAGCAGCAGGTGACAAACCGGCTCGAGGCGTTCTTCCGTCAGCAGAGGGCAGCGATACTGGAAAAGTTGTAAATGCAGGAAATACACTGTTTCCAGCCGTCCAATCACAGGGCTTGCAGTTGGTTGCACTGTCCTGATGCAGTTAAGTTGAATGGACCCGCCCACAACATCAACATCTCTAAAAAGGCTCGTACCATTTCAACAGCACAGGGTTTACATTTTGAAACATTTTGGACAGACAGTCATCACAGGAACACAAGGCATAGTGGCTCCTGGTTCTATGGAGGTCTGAACAAGAAGGAACTGGACCAAGAAGAGCTTTCAAAAGAAGACTCAGCCAGTAAGGCCCAGTGATGAGTAAGGCGTCTACACCCACAAATCTTATGGCCCAGTGATGCATGGCGTCATGACTGTCAACATTTGGCCGAGGCAAGAGCCCCAGACTCAAGACAACACTACAGTCAGATGGGACTTGGACCTGAATAAAAAGAGGATTGCTTACTTTATTCTTCCCAAGACGGACTCTGAGATGCGACTGATGAATCTTTAGAGTGGATTCTTTACCTGTTAGATATCACAGATACAAAAATAGAAGTCAGAGGCGCTCAATATTTGGTCATTTCTTTTTGTTAACCACCAAGAGCTGCAGACAAATTCCTGCACGTTGTCTAAAGTGCACAAAAAACAGAAGGGAACTTTTCTTTGGTACCGAAACATTGCCTTTGGTTTTGTGCACTAGTTTTTTGCCACATCAGGCTCTGTCCAATGGTCTCACGTTTTTTGTCTTTTAAAATCGAGTGAAATGAGATCTGCCAGCGTTGGGGGACATATGATGAAAAATCCACTTTCACAGAGTTTTTGAACATATATTTGGTTAACCTGAGTGTCTACAGACCCTCAAATTATGAAATAAACCCATCTGATCCAGTCCTTTGTTTGTGGTCTGCATAAGTCTTACAACACTGAGAAAAAGGCTCGGCTTCAAATTTGCTCTCCTTGTGATGTCACAGTGGGATTCTGATACAAAAAGTCCCCTCTCCTCCCCTGGTATCTCCACCCATAGACTCCACCCCCAGCCTAGAGCAAAACTTTTGCGCGGGTCTGCCATTTTTATTCTCGCTAGCGAAGGAGTGATGTCTACTGGGAAAACTCAGGGGGGCTCATTGAATTTAAAGTGACACACACACCAAAACGGAGCGTTCTGAGAGAGCTGGTTTATACAGGGTCACAAACCTCCTCTGGTGCTTGATTCATGTTATATTTTGACCAAAGCACAGCACAGATGTTTCATTTAGACCACAGGGGACTGTTTGAAAAGTTGGAGACAGGGGATAATGTGTCCTCTTTAAAGTCATCTGCTCTCTTTCAAGACTTAAACGTAACATCTTTATGATACGCAGAATCCTCTCCTACGTGCCTGTGTCATGAAATAGACGTCGCTTTGTTTCTAAAGGTTTGGTACTTATGGATATTATCGATCATGAAAATAACGGATTGTTTGGTTCTGGATAGAGACATTTGACAGCTTCATGTGTAACCTTTGTTCAGTACTGAAACGATGCCAAGGTCTGTGCACTGCCGACAGCGCTCTCTCTCTCTTTAGGTTACAAATATGACTGAAGGTGCGCGCACACACACACACACACACACACACACACACACACACACACACACACACACACACACACACACACACACACACACACACACACACACGCAGTCCAAACAGGAGGGTGTCTCCACATCAAAGGAACACATTTGCCTTTATTCAGCAGTGATTTCTTCTTCTTCACGAGGTTCAGCTCGATTGGATTCACATGCCGGAGTTATTTTATGGTTTTGTACGTGTGAAATGGTAAAACTCATCCCTCCTGTTACGAGCGTTCCTCTCACAAAGGTGCTCCTTCCATTAACCGTTGAAACAAAGTGTAATTAACATGCAGGTGTTACTTTATGGTTCTGCACTGCAAAATCTCAAATCCCAGCAAAAGGGTATTCGTCTCATTTTTAGTTAAAATATCTCTTTCAATTTAACACAAGGCAAACTCACCTGACAAAAAAGAGTCGCTCATAGTAACCAAGAAAAACTGCAAATGCAGGAGGGAAAGATTTGACTTTAATGGTAGGGTTGGTCATTTTAAAAACTAGCATGATTTTGATAGTAGCATTTCCCTCAGTACTCCCTCAAAAGCCACGCCCCCTCACATATGTTTACTGCTTGTACCTACGCTGCAAGCTAACGCATGCTAGCACAAGCTAACCGCCGGTGTTTGTCACCTGCTCCAACAGGAAGCAGGCCAACTCCACGTCCACGGGTAAAAGACAACACAAGGTTCACCCTCGTTTGAGGAAACACACCAGCTCCGCCCAGAAACATCCCAAGTCAACCAAAACAAACCAGAACAGTAAATTCTAGTCAGAGGACAGAGTCTCTGCAGACACAGTCACCACCACACATGTACGGAGCGTTACTCTCTCCCTTTACGTGTTTCCCTCTCTCTCTTTGATTGCCCTCATCAGTTTCACCTGTGTCTTGTCCAACACCACATGAAGGCAGCATAAGACTCGACATGACACGCAGGGGACAGAACTGCAAAATAAAACAGAACGCAATGAAAATTAAACTCAGGATTATCAAGAGAAAAATACACAGCAAACAGAGAAACATGAGGACATAAATAAAAGAATAAAACAGGAAATCACAACGAGGAACCAACAAACGATAGACGAGTAAATCATGACATACGGAGATATTTATAAGACGCTCGGAAAGATCTGAGTTTCCACTGAGTTTGAAATGTTAAAAATCATCCCTCCTTTTACGACCATTTCTCTCCCAGAGGTGCTTCTTCTTCTTCTTCTTCTTCTTCTTCTGATGAAGTTTGAAACAAAGTACACCCGAGATCATCAGATTGAGATTAGCCTCCGAGGATGAGCTCAGGGTCAGATCTTGAGGTGTATGAAATTGATATTTCTGTGGCGGGGATGAATCGCTGCTGTAACTCAGATATGAGTCCATTAAAGAAGAACAATAAGGCATCAATATGCATAGAATTAAATTAATGGTGGTGGGTTTATCTCCCTATCCCAGACGCATCCCTAAAAGACACAGTATAATGTATGACCTGACCTTCAAATGCCAGGAGAGTGTTGGGCAATAAACTGCCAATATTTGTGGCTTAATGGCGGCGGATGACTTTTACTGTAATTGGAACGGCAGCGAAACAGCTGGGCTGTTTAAAGACAGAGCAAGGCTGAGGTCTGCGACAATCACTGACTCCAAATGCTCACAGGGAGTGTGTTTAACCCTGCAGACATGCCTGTGATGGCGGTGAGGATTAAAGTGAAGGTAAACAGAGGGACATTTAAATCACCTTTAATTAAAAGTGGAAGTGAGCGGGATCACATCTCGTCTGCACGCCAATATTTCTCACCGGCTAACAGGAGGAAAATTACACTTTGTCACTCTTTGCCATAATACACTTTGTACTTTATGAATTATGGTTCCAACACACCATTTTTCAAGTGTGAAGCGGAAATAAAGTCAGCCTGGGTGCATGGAGCGCTTCATCAGAGCCGCTCACATGTTGGGCTTCGTTATTTCTGACTGCGAAACCCACTTACTGGTTTTGATGGAATGAGGTTCTTGTCGCCGACATCTGCCTTGTTCTGGTTGTTTTAAATGTTCACTGTTTATTATTTCTGGAAGAATCTGGTTTGCTGTTAACATCTTTGGGTGTATTTATTGCACACGGCGGTGCATGGCGTCCATACTGTAACATGATGGATCACTGGAGCTGAAAGCTGATTACGAGCTTGATTTACTGCAGGGCAGCGCTTAAATCATTCAACTCAGCCTGCTGCACGATTGCAGCATTTTTCATGTTTAGACAACAGTTGTTGGTACAAACATTTCTCACTACAAAATGCTCCCCATGCCTCGTATACACAGTTTCCTAATTTAATTCTTCTTGTCTTTGTTAGGTGAGAAAGTCTACAGGTGTCCGCTCGCCGCTGACTTCTCCGCTGCACAGGCCGCCTCCCTTAGCTTCCAGCTGGATCGCTACCACTTCCCCCCCTGGCAGACCAGCAGAGACCTCTCCTCTCCTCTGCAGCCGCCCAGCAGCAGCTCCAGCTCCAGCCCCAACCCCAAACTCAGACCAAGGTCCAGGGAGGACTGGAGCCCAGCTGCAGGTCTCTATCATGGTCTGGAGAGTGAGAACGCCCTGCTCCTCAACAAGCAGGCTGAGCTCTCTGATAAAGTCAAAGCAGGAGGAGAAATCTCTGCTCAAACCAGGAAGTCCCAGTATGAGCCTTTAGATCTGTCAGTCAGGCCCGAGTCTGTCATGTCTCATTCAGTTCAGATGTCTGGAGTTTTCACTAATGGACTCTCCTCTTCCTCCTCTGTGACCCGCCGGCTGCAGAGTTTCTCAAACACTGTAGCTGAACTCAGAGTGAAACCCTCATACCAGTGTGACCTTTTGGTGCCGGGAACAAAAGAAGACATGAACACGCAGAAAACAGGCTGCACAGTGCACGACTCTGAAGGTGAATTTGAGAAACCTGAGCCAGGGAGGGAGGGTGAAATAGACGAGGCTGCCAAGTGGAAGATGCTGAAAAACAGCGTTCTCACACCGGAGGAGTCGGCACAGGCCAGCGCTGATTTCCAGGAGCTTGAAGAACCGAGCGCTTGGAGCCAAGCTGCGTCTGAATCTCCGATCTCGTCCCTGGAGAGCCTGACTCCAGGACAGGTGGATCAGCTCCAGCAGCAGGGCGGCCTCCTCTCCTTCCTCAGACCTCAGGGGAGCCTGAGCGGGTCGCACAATGCCAGCGTGAACGGAGGAGGGGACATGGAGAGAGACGGAGCATCGGGTGAGCATCACAGTACGGATCATGTTTGTTAAATCAGGGTTGTCAAAATGTGGTGTTTAAAAAAGGTAGATTCTCTGTTATTTCAATGATCAATAATATCTAAAACGACTGATCTTTATTATTATTTTCACTGTAAAGCTGCAACAAGACAAAGAGAGAGCAGCTGGGGTTCATTTAAACACACAGGTTGGAGAAAAATGGACGTATCTCAAGTCTTTTTGCCGTCTTATAAAGATGCAAAAGTTACATTTATGTCTCTTACAAACAGAAACAGAGCAGAGGAAGTGAATCTGTCCAGATTTCACTCATACCGTGGCAGTTTGCAGGAGTTTGTTAATAATTTTTTGATGATTAAAAAGAAGAAATGACCTTAAATTTGGTGACTATGACTCCTGTGGTATCAGAAAACCACTCTTATGAAGTGAATGCAGGGCTGCGACTGATGTAAAGATATCTTCTGCCACCTAGTGGACAAACATCAGTCACTCCTGTTTCTGTATGTTATCTTTTCTTAGATCCTCTGTGACTTAAAATGTGACCGACAACAGCAGACAGACATACAACATGATGATAATTAGTGAACATACTGCTTTATTTTTGAGCTCGTGTGATGCTGTCAGCCACGAGGGCGCCGACATCCCGCTGCGCACGACATCCCAAAAAAAAGTTTTTTTGTCAGCCTCTCAGCCCTGACAGCGGAGGTGTGAAGAGAGAGAGTGTGAGTGTGTGAATGAATCCTGGAAATTACAAACACTTCCTTCTTACTTATAGCACTTTAGCTTCTTTTTCCACATCGTATCTGTGATCTCAAATAAGAGCTAAGGAAGACACAGGTGTGTGTCACTGATTACCCCCACACTTTCAAGGATGATATAATCTCCTTGTGTGATAGGTTACAAATCGCCGAGCTGATGGAGCCCACTGATGGAGTGGCTTAAGCCCTTGTGCTGGTGTGATATGCTTGCTGAGTGCAGATTTAATAATGCTGTCTCTCAGGAGAGCGAATCCAACAGCTGGGGTCTTTGATATGCATGTATTATGAGTGCAACATGATACACCTTCCCTCTGATCCCCTTCTTATTCAGAAACTCAATATGTGCATGTGAGAGACAGGAGAGTGCCTGTCAACTCCATTAGGGATTAACATCTGTTCCCTTTTCTTTATGATTCCAACGGCAAGATGTAGTTTTCTGTGTGATCGTACAGATGGTTGTTACAATGCGCCAAAAAAAACACTCTACTTCCTGTCACGGCCGCCCCACACCGTGCACGCGCCTTTCTTACTTTGACTGCACAAAATGTGGCTGGAATGAAAGAGTTACATTCAGAAGCGGAGATTTAGATGAGATTTAGATTTCAAAATTCTTCGATTGTTTGGAAGAATTTTGAAAAGCTGTGTTGGTTTTGACTTGTCTTGAGCAAAAACTCGTGCTTTGAATTCCTTAAAAAAATCTACAAACAATTGGCATCATTCAAACATTATGAAACCTCGAAGAAAAAAATTATAATTCTGCAACTCTTGTTCCACAGCGGTCTGATCTTTGCCTCACTGATTGAATTATTAACAACATAAAAATTAAAGACACAAAGATACGAACGTTTCACACAACTTGTAGAATATTCAGAGGCCTTCAACAGACTTGTGATCTGGGATTCAGCTCCATCTTTAATGTCAGAGGTGACCGCTGAAAGTGGTTAGCCAGCTTAAACATGTTTTAACCAGAGGCTGCTTCATAGAGTCTCTGAAGTGGTCGGTCTTCAATCTTTGAGATTTTGATTTGGTGGAGCAGTTTAGATTTTAAAGATGTGGACAGACACACGTACCCTGTGTTGATACACTTCTACAGGACACATAGGACTCGTTTACACCGAGCGGTCCGGTTCAGTTTAGTTTGTTTTGTTAAGCTACACGTTTATTGCCAAAAGCCTGGAATGTCACCAAAATAACAGAGCCGTAGCATCCTACTGTTTTGCTACCCTGCCATGGGGCTGCCAAGCGTACCAATCCGACCTTAAGGGCTGATAACAGACGCAGTGCAGTCTGCTGATTGGTTCAAAGAAGTGTCACTTACCGTGCATCAGGGGCGATAAAGGACAAACACGAGACCCGCCATGTTCAAACATCACGTTGATTAAGGGAGAGTAAATTCAAGGCTGTTTTTGTTTTCTGCTAATGTCAGCGCGTAGCTCCGTCCCATGGAACAGGCACGCGGCAAGAAGTCCATTATTGCTCTTTGTTCTTCTTCAGTCTGAGTGACGTTAATGTGTTCCCACTTCTCTCAGTGATTACTGTGATAATGTGAATATGAAAGCCATGGACTTATAACAAAGTTTTTAAAAATCACAGAATTGTCCTTTAATAAACTCCACTATCCAGTATACGACACGGATATGACCAACCGGCTTACAACGCGCTTACCAAGGAAGGATGTGGTTGGCTGGTGAAATACAAGCAAGATCAGGGTTCTGATCAGTCCGGACTGGACTGAACCAAACCGGAAACAGAGCTTTAGAATCAGAGGCAAGGCATGGCAACTACTTGGGGCCTGTAGGCGAGTAGGGGGCTTTAATTTTAAAGCACAGCAGTGGCTCAAAATGTTCACATTTTGCATTGACAGTCAGTAGGAAACCTCCCCGAGGGGACCTCATAAGACTGTACTCACTGCTGTTGCACTTCTAAGTGTCGCAATATTCCTGAGAAAACTAAAGTTTGTCAATAAGGTCCCCATAGATGTGAAATTATTTATAACATCACAGAGATAAACGATGGTTGGAGGGGCCCACTGTGTGTTCTTGCTTGGGTCCCCAGAAGTAAAACAACACAAGCAACCATTTGTCAACTCATCCCAGAGGAGGCTGTGGCTCAGTGGCAGAGTTAGCTCTCAACCTGAAGGTCAGGGGTTCAATCCCCAGCTCCTGCAGCCACATGATGAAGTGTCCTTGAGTAAGACACTTAACCCCAAGTTGCTCCTGCTGCTTCATCTGCAGCTTATGAATGTGTATGAATGGATGAGTACCTACTGATGGACTCTTTACACAGCAGCCTCTACCATCAGTGTGTGAATGTGTAGGTGTGACCTGCGGAGGAAAAGCATTTTGTGTAGTCAGAAGATTAGAAAGACTCTATACAAGGCAAGCTCAAATTTAGTTACCATTTGCCCCCCAAAAATCTCAAAATAAAGTCTTTGTTTTGTCTTTTAGCAGACATACTCAGTTTGGTCTTCACAGGACAAAAAACACACGATCATTAAACCCAAACAGGTTTGCTGCTCAGAGTCATTTCAAGCATCCCTCTGTTTTTTTTTTCCATCCTCCATGACTTTTGTTGTCTCCCTGGGGCAGGAGATGTCACAGACAGAATAAACACCTGTCAGTCAAACTCGACACTGAGACGAGTGGCTGACATTGAGAGTCCATCGAGTGTCCTCCAAAACTGAGCGAAGCAGGTGGCCCGGCAGCCTGTCCTGTCTGCAGAGCTGACCAGGTGGCTTTGTCATGGGGCTGTCTCCTGTTGCCCCGTCCTCTCAGTACTGTACGGCACGTCGAGTGGCACACTGACATATTGCCGGGCAGTTTGGACATGGAGTGATGTGTTTGTGATGACAGTTCAGGTCGGCTCCAATGTGCCAGCAGTGGTAATTGGCCAGATGGTGACCTCTGGTTGAACCTGTCTGCATGCTCATTAGTCTCACTGAGCCCTCCCCTGTGTTTTAAACACACACTCTCATCCCTGCACTGCTCCCACTCAACCACTAGATGGCAACGTTTACCACTTATAACTGATGAGCTGCGGAAAAGCTTCTTGATATTTCTGCTGCTGGTTTTTAAGTCTTTCATATTTCACAGGCACAATTAGGACACCTTTTTTTCATGCATGTGACATCTTGATATTTAGAGTTTATAACTTTAAATGAAGATGCATAAACCTCCTTGTGTCTCTTCTGTGACATCAGATCAGGCCGCCTCGACGCATGAGAAAGAGTGAATATGAGAAGATTGATAAAGAAAGGATTAAGAATGAACAGAGCACGGAGAGAAAGAAAAGGCTGTGATTGGAAAGGTTGAAAGGGCTGAGTCATTATCTCATTGTTTGACCTCTGTGTACCCTCCGCAGAGAGGGAGACAGGGAGAGAAAGGAGAGAGAAAAGGAGCGAGAAGGAGATCACCATAGATGGAGATAGATGGAGCGACAGCGAGGTGAAAGAGGAGCGGATAGTGCGGCCGTCTCTATGAGCAGATGTCGTTTGAGGGCAGCGAGAGGGCAGCGCGGCCTGCCTTTGTGCCGAGCTTCTCCCTGTAGAGATAATGAAGGGTGGAGCTGAGGGAAGGATGTGCAGTCATCACTCACTGTCTGTGTGCCATCAGAGCTCAGGCCTGTGTCATCCGTCACCATTCAGCTCCTCTGGCCCCCGCCGGCCCCGCCACTGTCATCATGGTCATTATCTCAGCCTGTGACACACACACACACACACACACACACACACACACACACACACACACACACACACACACACACACACACACACACACACAGAGGAATACATGAATGCAGGTGCAAACATATATGTGCACAAGCTTTGCAAATACACTCAGAGTCGGGCAGGATATTGTTTTCATTGTTTATTCTTCAGTTAAGAATTTTCAACACAGAAATAACAAACAACCTCTTTAAGGGTCACTTTGCATCACATATTCTTAAAACCCTTTTTAAATCAAATTCAAGGAATTAGTCTCGACGTGTTTGGTGCAAAAGCTCGTGAACAGCAGTGCATCGACTGATAAGGGAATTCAAACATTTGCACAGGTGCTTTGGCATTTTTGTGCATTTCTCCAGGAGTCAGCTCTCCCAAAAAGTAAAAATAGAAGAAAGTAGGAAAATATTAAAATTGTAATTAGTATGCAAGAAATATAAACTGTACACATTTGTTAAACTCTTGAAGGAGACACTGTGCAATAAATAAAATAAAACGCTTATTGTCCTGCGAGCTTTTCACATCGATTATCGCACACAGATCTTTTCTTTTTTTCAAATTTTATAATTGCACTTTTTAAAAAATGTAAATACTGCACGTTGTTTTTTTTGTTTTTGAGTTGCTGAGGGGTGGGCTGTCGTTATATTTAAAGTTAAAAAAGTAAAAAAAAAAGGTGTAATGGATGCTGTTGTCAGCCTTCTTAAGGGGGCGGGGGGGCTGGGGGGCAGGGTCATGGGCCTGTTGTGGATGACTCTGTGACTTAATGTGACGAGTCGTTTCTCCACTTCAACGAGTCGAAAACAAACGACAGTCCCCACCAAGCCGAACACCAGCTGTTCTGAAATCAGCTGATACTGAGGTTATGAACGGATATCATAGTGTTGTTCTTGATGACGACCTCATGTTGATGCTTCCTCTAAGAAGAAGCAGCAGAGGATTGTTCTTTTTGAGGAAACGAAAATCTTTGAATGTTTCTTCCGTGACAGAAAGCTGCAGGATGATGTATAAACACTCACATTAGACTGAAGAAGAGAGTTTCTTTTCTAAATGAAAACATTTTTCAACATAAATTAAACTTTTGAAAAAGAAATGGAAAAGGCTGATGCACTCGTCTTTATAAGAACGGTTAAAATGCCTTTTATTAAATGGGCATGACCTAAAGATGTCTGTTGTCCTCAACCTCTTCGTAAGAGAACCGTCTTTTTTATACTATTATAGTTCCAAGAAGCCCTCCTGTTCCTCGACTTTTCTTCGTAAGTTCCCTTTTTATGAGTCATTAATAGTGTAGTGGTCAAGACCACAGCAACTGAGACCAAGACCTGCTGTACCTGAGACCAGAGGGCTCCGAGACCGATTCAGAACTCTCACTGGTGGTCTTGATATAAAAATTAGAGGTGGGGAAAAATATAGATTTATGTAAAAAAAAAAAAAAGATATTCTGGGGTGCTGGTGGTGCAGTGGTTAGTGCGCGCGCCCCATGTATGGAGGCTATAGTTCTCCAAGTGGGCAGCCCAGGTTCAAATCCAACCTGTGTCTCCTTTCCTGCATGTAATTCCTCACTCTCTCTCTTACTCTCTCTCTCTGATTTCAATATCTGTTCACTGTCCTGTCTCTCCAATGAAGGCAGAAAATGTCCCAAAAAAATCAAATAGATTTTTTTTGTTTGGGGGGGGGGGGGGGCTAGTCACTCCCTGCTAAGTGCTAAGGCTAGCTCTTCAACTCAGTAGAATGACAAATGGGGCAGAAGTATGAATTAATTCATAAATAGACTTTAAATCCAGAATGGTTTTGATTAGAAAATCGATTCTGAATTGAATCGTGAGACACCCAAAGGTTCCCAGCTCTAATAAAAATGCTTTCAATTCCGAAACGGGACCTTAAAAAAGTGGTCTTGAGCCCAAGACCACTTTCGAGTACTACAACACTAGACATTAAGCGTATCTGACCACGCCCCTTATTCACAATTATGCAGAATAAACTTTCTAGGAGCTACAGAGTTCTAGCTTAGGTCAGGTCCTTTGTTTGACTGATCTAAAGATCGCTCCTGAAAACCTCTAAATATGAACTCTCATGCTCATTGGACGACGTCTATTGACTTCACCGCAATGACAAACAAGGGGTTAATTTTATGCAACGTATGACCACTGACCACGCTGCTGTTTGTGTTGACTTGGAGTCAATTAGGTCGCTGGTTTATTACGTTTAGCTAACGTAAAAACTAACAAGCGTTTAACTAACTCACTGTCATTCAGTGGAGAATTTTCCTATAGCTCCATCTTTCTTCCATTTCCTCCTCCTCAATACTCTGAACAGTTCAGCTCTCTTAACGGCTAATAGCTTTGATCTTGACCGGGATCTGGTCTCAAATTTAAGGGGAAATTCTGAGAAAACCCGTTAGCTTGTATTCAGCCTCTCTCTCTCTATGTTTTTTCTTTTTCAGTCTGAGTGACGTTAATGTGTCCCCACTTCTCTCAGTGATTACTGTGATGACATCAATGTGAATATGAAAGCCATGGATTTATAACAAAGTTTTAAAAAATCACAGAATTGTCCTTTAATAAACTCCAATGTCAGTTTTATTCGGAGCCAAAGTCAGTCATCACTCATTCTTCAACACCACACAATCCCAGCCCTCTCATTTCCTCATTTCCTGTCCATTCCTGTGAAGTCGTGCATCCGTGCATGTGTACATGTATAGAAGTGCGTGTGTGTGTGTGTGTGTGTGTGTGTGTGTGTGTGTGTGTGTGTGTGTGTGTGTGTGTGTGTGTGTGTGTGTGTGTGTGTGTGTGTGTGTGTGTGTGTGTGTGTGTGTGTGTGTGTGCAGCCTCTGAACGGAGGATCATGTGGTGAAGAGATGGATGGCTCGGAGCCCGCTGCTGTCTCCTCTAATTGTAAAATATTAGTTACATTAGACTCTGGCTTGTGATTAATGGAACTTATTTGGAGGTTGCCCTCTCCTGGACCTCCCCTCTCCTCTGGTGGGAGGGAAGAAAGAACAGCAGAAAGAGGGGGGTG
The DNA here is from genome assembly GCF_963930695.1 of Labrus bergylta. Taxonomy (NCBI): domain Eukaryota; kingdom Metazoa; phylum Chordata; class Actinopteri; order Labriformes; family Labridae; genus Labrus; species Labrus bergylta. The sequence continues at coordinate 6,251,505 of NC_089201.1, read as the reverse complement.
GGGGTGGGGGGAGGCGATAAGAGGTGGGGGGGGGGGGGGGGGGGGGGGGGGGGGGGGGGGGGGGGGGGGTGGTTGGGGGGGGGACAAGCAGGGCAACAAGAGTCTGATGTTGACACGAGACCTTTTGGCTTTTTATTAACAGACGTTATGAACGCTGCAGGATTGTTTACATCGTCTGCGTTTACATGGATTTCAGCAGAGGGACGGAAACCTGCTCTGATGGGAGTGTTAAATAAGCACGGCAGTTTGGGTTTAAAGAAAGCTGCAGTCAGTGAAAAATAAAATACAATATTACATACGATGCAATGGCTATGGTACGATATGTGACGGTACAATACGTTCTGATATGATATGATACGATACAAAACAGCACGATGAATGAATGAGACGATATGAAACATGCGCGCGGTAACGTCTTAGGTCGCTGAGGTCAACACGTTTCAAGTTACTGTGCATATCAGTGGCGACCTCAGTGACTATCATAATTAAATCATATGTCCCAATCCTGCACACTGTCTTATGTGAATTATTATTATTATTATTATAATAATAGTTATGCAAATAAATATTTTGTTCTGGAGCACTGTGACAAACAAGACATGTTTCATACAGTCCATGCACCCCAAGCTGCCTCGATAGGATGACTCTCTCTCTCTGTCTCTCCCTCTCACACACACACACACACACACACTCCGTGGCATCCTGATGATACTCAGATGTGCCAGGCCTCTCTTTGACTGGTGTGTGTGTGTGTGTGTGTGTGTGTGTGTGTGTGTGTGTGTGTGTGTGTGTGTGTGTGTGTGTGTGTGTGTGTGTGTGTGTGTCCTTTACGGCCATCAGGTTATTATACAGCGACAGATGGAGCATTACCTTTTATTGCTCACACCTTCTGTGAATTTTCCCACTTTTCCCCCCAAAAAACACCTTTTTTATGTAGATGTGAGAGCGAGTGTTCGGCTGCCTACAGCTGTCTCCACTCTGATGAGGAGCAAACACAGAGGAAGAGACAAGGAGGTGTGTGTGTTGTGTGTGTGTGTGTGTGTGTGTGTGTGTGTGTGTGTGGGGGGGGGGGGGGTGTTTAAGGCAGAGACAGCCCTCCTCAGTTTTTGGGAAGTGATGTTGAATGACATCAGCACATAATGGTTTACTGTAAGCATGAATCACAGACAAACACACAAAGTGTCGGACAGAGGGAAAGAAAGAGACAGTCATTATGAGGTAACATGTCAGAAATAGCAGCAATGAGCGAGGGCACACACACACACACACACACAAACACACACACACACACACACACACACACACACACACACACACAGAAACACACACACACACACACACACACACACACAGAAACACACACACACACACACACACACACACAGAAACACACACACACACACACACACACACACACACACACACACACACACACACACACACACAGAAACACACACAGGTAAATGAGTCAAACAGCGTATTCGGTTTTGATCTTTGAACACCTTCAGGGTTTGTTGTTATAATGATTCCTATTGAGGTCAGATAAACTTGTGGAAATGATTAGCGGTGTGTGTTTGTCTCTTAAAGGTACAGTCTGTGCTGTGTGTCTGTGTGTGTGTGTATGTGTGCCTTTGTGTGTGTGTGTGTGTGTTTGTAGAGGAGTTATGAAGCGGGACAGGCAGGAAGTTTTGGCATGCCTCGCCTCCCAGCTGCAGACGTCTGTCATTCCTCAGCTCAGCACTTGCGTGTGTGTTTATTTGTCTGTGTGTGTGTGTGCGCGCGCGTGTGTGTTATGAGCAGGAAATGTGTTACAATGAATGAGAACTTTCAGGCCTGACACGTTGTTATAGGAAGGCCTGAAGTGTTGCAGTGTTTGTTGAAGGTGGAGTGTTAGAAAGTGTTAAATGTTGTAATGAGGCCACATCAGTGTAAAAGTTTTCATGTTTCATATGAAGGAGAAAAAGGGAACTTGTTTGATTCCCCATGAATGTGCAGTGTGTGTGTGTGTATGTGTGTGTATGTGTGTGTGTGTGTGTGTGTGTGTGTTTTCCTCTCAGGCTCAACTGTAACTCCTCACCTGTGAACATCTGGTCTCAAATCCCGGGAAAGTGAAAAGTTGCACGTCTTCCTCAGAGCTTAAAATAACTCTGCTCTGATTTTAACAAAGCTTTTCATGAACAGAAACTTAAACGGGAACAACTCAGGGAGTTTTTACTTTTAGAGCCAGAGACAGCAACTTTAGACGAGTGCTAAAATACATTTATTAAATCTTTATCACGGAGAGGATTAATGTCTCTTTGAGGATTCAGAAAACCAGATTTCTGAGAGAAGTGAACGTTCTTCTTATGCAGTGCTTTGCAGTTATTAACACCTGTGTGTGTGTGTGTGTGTGTGTGTAGCATGTGTAAAAAAAATTAAAAAAACGGGACTCAAATAAGCTAGAATACCTGATACAGAAAAGTGGATTTCCAAACCTGGATCTTTCTGATCCACATTAAACCGAGGCCTTGGTGTTCAAAGCCTTCAGACTGCACCTTCATCAAGTCTCTCTTCTTCTCTGTCTCCTCTCGTTCTCCAGCTCAGAAGCCCTTCCAGTGCAGGTACTGCCCCTACAGCGCCTCCCAGAAGGGAAACCTGAAGACCCACGTCCTCTGCGTCCACCGTAAGCCCTTCGACAACTCCCTCTACCCCGACCGCCGCCTCCGCCGCTCGCACGCGCCCCCGAGGCCCTCCAGACTGCCTCCGAGCATCACGGGAGATAATCGAGCGGCGACGGCGGCGGTGGGGAGAGACCTGGGGAGAGACCAGATTGGCATGACATCACTCTGCGGGACTTGATGTTGTCATGGCAACAGCAGACACAGACAGTTACGATTATTGTTTTAGCTTGACCTCGACGGGGTTAGGATGATTGAGATTGTTAAAAAGATAAACAAAAAAAAAAAACCTTGATGTACATTCCAGTGTTTACTTGAAGAGCCTCAGTGCGTATTTATCTGTAGCCAAGACGCTGCCTATCATAATAATAAAGTCCATGTGATGTGAAAGTGAAGAGAGGCCGTGCTGCTGCTGTTCATTTGGTCAAACCTTTTCCCTCACGGTGTTTACATGCATCCATCAGAGTGAGCCCCGCCTGCCCACAGCTCTTGTTCTGTCATCCAGTAAACACCCCGTGTTACATTTTTGTAAATATCACTCCCTTTTCCTTCCAGTCCACGAGTCTTGTCTATCTGTCAGGATGCGGTGCCAGATGTTCGGGCTTTAATCGCGGCAGATGTAATGAAGTAGAATGCTGCACATCGGAGCTTCCATTTGTTCTGGATTCCACTCCAGGGAGAAAGGCTCTCTCACATATAATTATTGCCCATTAACTCCTCTGCTTCATGCCCTCGTGCTGGAACAATGCTCAATTAAGGGGAACAGAGGAAATGGAAAAACTGCAGAGATTCATTGATAGTACATTCAAATCCCTTTTTTTTTTTTGCTTTCATGTTTGTAAATTGAGTGCAAACACTCATGTATGCACAAACCGTATCTGCACGCCAGGCCCCGGTCTACGCAGCTATACAGTAGCATGCGTCTGCTGCCATGCTCGGTCGTTTTAGCATGACGTGAGCCTCCCGTGCCAAAAGTCTGCCTGCACACCCAGAGATCACCTTGGGCAGCTGTGTGCCTGTTCAGCCGGGGCCTGGTAGCCACAGTGATGTGACTTTGACTGACAGCCGGCCTGACAACTCCATTCATGCGCCACCTGCTTGCTGTCAATCAGAGCGGCCATCCTGGGGCTATTGACGGAGCTGTCAGCCTGTGTGAGATGTGTCTGTCAAAGCCCACCCACTCTGCCACTCTGTCTCCTGCCTGGGCAGTCTGACATTCGTTTACTGTCCCCCTGCCACCCTCTCTTTCCCCTTCCATCTCCTCCTCTTTCTTCCTCTCGCTGTCTGTCCGTCTCCTGTCTGTTTTCCCTCAGAGGCGCGGCAGCCCCTTAATCCCAGATCCAATCACAGATTCTTTGGGCAAACATTCGTCATCCTCGAACCCTCTGGTTTTAGTGATGGAGTGCTTCACAAACACCTGATATTCATGTGGGTTTTATCTATCGCAGCGTCTTGTTTTTTTTCGTGTAAAGTCGGAGATACACCTGCTGTTTTAACGTTCACAACCTGCTGTGTCATGAACAGAATTCTATATATACCTGACTACGCACTACGCGATCAGCGCCTTTTGCAGCAGCCGAATGTCTGAGATGCATGAAACAAACATGGCGACACTCGAGGAGGTCACTATTAAGTTAATTTTGATCATCATTAACCAACAGTTACATCATATCAGCTCAGGCGACTGATGAGCGGTTGACAGAACACGACCCGAAACCGTCTGCACACTGATTCTCCCAATTTTTTTACTCTGTGCAAAGACGTAAAATTCCCGGTGTTTGGGTTGAACAAGTGACCATGGCAACTGGCAGCCTTCCACGTTGACTTCTAAAATGGAACTCGACAGGCGTGTATGTCGCTGTGAAGTGACAGTGGCACGTCGTACAGATGTGGATATTTGAACGCTGAGCTTGTCTCCAAAACTTTCTTCAATTGCTGCTCCTGCTGCTGCGTCGACTCATCACTGCCCCTACTGGTCATGCGCATACTGCATCATGCGTCCGCGTCGCGTTCATTTTTGAGGGCATGCGCAGCCGACTCGCCAAACAGACTCGTGCACGTGTACGCGTAGTGAAAAGCCGCCGGCGCTAAAATGCCACTGTCACCAATCTTTCCTCTCCTCTCTTTTTTTTCCTCCTCTGCCCACTCACCCTTCATCTCTCTACCTGACAGGTGCCTGCAGCTGACTGGCTAATCAGAGGCCTGTCATACCTGTCAATAGGTTTTCAGAGCCTGTGCCAAGCCAGATCAGGCCGGACCAGACCATCCCGTGACTGGATCAAGGTCAGGACGCGGAGTTTCTTTGAAAAGAGGAAGAAATGCTCAGGAATACTCGCAGCTTTGTGGAAACTCTGTCACTTGTAGCCCTCCACCAGCCCTCTGGATATGGATCATCCCTGGGGCCTCATCCTGTCAAACCTCCTAATTAAGCGCACTTTCCTTTAAAGCAGGGCCCTTAATTAATGCGGGGAAGTTTGTTAATTACGACTAATGGTGATGAATGTTTTAGTTAACGTCTCACTACCAAAGTCAATGTCATATTTCAGATTTCTGCCGCTGTTTTAGGCCTCATCTTTTAGAGTAGCACCCTGTGTCTTTGCACCGTCCCCGGTGTTGTTTGAACTCCTCGTGCCATCGTCTGATCTCAAAAAGAAGTTTGCATGCTATCGAGCTCCGTCATGCCTTCACAGACGGATTGGCCTGACAGGAGAATAAAATACACATAAGCAAAATGTCTGTTTTATCCACCTGAGCGTTGTCTGACCTTGACCTTTTTATGAGAATGACATCCTGTCTACCTGCAGTAAATCAATCCTCATCCTCTGACACCTATAAATAACCTTCCTCTGGAGAAAAGCCAGACATGTCATGTCCAAGATGGTCGGGGCGGGGTTTATTTAACCTCTTTACATTGAGATTACGTCTTTTTTAATGGATTTGAAGAATATGACTCTAGAAGAATGCTAATTGGCTCTTAGCGCTTTTACTCTCCTCCCATCGTAAAAATTCTCTCTGTCATCTTATTTGGCCGTGTTTTCTCTTTCTTCATGCCCCTGCCCTCGTTGTTATCCTCACCATCCTCCCTGTCTTCAGGTGCTTAGCTGCAGACCGTGTTTGAGGTCTCTCTCTCAGCCTCGTTGGGGGAGGCGGGCCATGTACGGCTAATCAGCCTGAATAAGTAAAGGAAACAGTTTGACAGGCCAGGTAATGAGAAGTAATGAATCACTAATCACAGTCTCTCACAACCCTCGGAGCAAAGATGAAAAATTAAAGGTAATTAGCTTGCACAGTTGTGAAAACAATATTTAAGACTGTTGGCATCACATGGCACCGACTTAACAGATTTTCTCCGCCGACAACATACATCAACGCGGCGCTGAAGTCCTAATATCAAGCTGTTATTGGAAAAGCTTTCTGGATGTAATTTTAGTGACTGATCTGATCAGGGTATACAAGTCTGCCTCCTCTTTTTCTCTCGCAGGCAATCTCGCCAGAACGCAGGCATGAGAAATGTTGCACTTAGTTTCTCTCAGAGGATTTCCTTCCACAGAAAAAAAAGGGAACATGCCAGAAACATGCTTCAGAGACTCAGCTTTGAATGTGTGTGAGATAACATTCATTCTCTGCACACAGACACACACACACACACACACACACACACACACACACACACACACACACACACACACAAACACACACACACACAAAATGAGTGTAAATCAGCTCATGGTGGTTTTAACACTCCAAAACTCTCGAAATGATCCGGCTGAGCTGCACATATGAACTCAAACAGATGAATTTTTCCGTCTGAATTTACCTGATATTTTTCTGCCCACCCACAGGTATTTTTTTTTTCGTACAGTCGGAGTGAGCTGATGTGAGAACGGAGCAGGAAATATCCAGGATAATCCCCTGCCAGCATGCAGACAAGGGTGATGCAATTTTATCCTGCACGACCGTTGATCAAATGTACGCGTCACAGGTGTGATCTCTGTGCACACATTGAACCTGCTTCATTATGTTTTTTGGTGTCAAACTCTTGTTGCATGGTCCGCCACTTCCTCGTCGTCGTTTTTATGCCCTGCCTCCTGAGACACCGCCCCCTCCAGTTTTCAGCTGTGAGGTGCATGTGTGCAGGCAACTCAGGAAGATTTCAGAGGCAGTCTGTCCTGAAATGTTCTAACTGAAACGAGTGCATGTGTGAAAAAATCTTCAGTAACTGTATTGATTAGGGCTCACAGCCAAATATATGTTTGCGGTTCAGTATTTGCCTCTGTTACCGTGGAGACCACCTGGGGGGAAGTGCAGTGTCTGTAGTGTGTGGGAGGAGGAATCTTAGATCTTAGATTTCAGTAAAAGTATCAGTTCAATAGTGTAGAAAAATGTAAAGTAAAAGGACAACAGTCTCTATTGGCGGTCTCTAATTACTCATGGAGGCCAGTAAATATATATATACCATTTATCACAGAAAGTCAAAGCTGATTAAAGTGCAATGACTTTAATTAAGGCATGCATCCATGGAAGTCTTTTTTCTGCAGCATCTTTTTTTTTTACCTCATGCCTCCTGAGACCCCCGGGCCTCTGGTGCTAGACATTTTCATGACTTTTTCAAGGAGTGTATTTGTAAAAAACGGCCTCACAGACGTGTGGTCAGAGGTGAGAACCGTCTGCAGCTCTCCGCCTGCTCTCTGAGGCTGACAGCAGAGTGAGGGCTGCTTTGACAGAGCCCGTGTTTGACAAGTCTGCGTGAGACTCAAAGTACAGGATCCAGACATGGGCTGTCAGTCAAAGCCGGCACATCTCCCAGCTGAGACGTGCCAGTTTAGTCACAGTTACAAAGGAACTAATATGCGTTAACTGGAGCAAGGCACACATATGGGCCTGGTAGAGCCCCGTGTCCCGAGGCAGGGATTGAATGGATGCCAAAGAACATAAGCTCAAGATATAAAAAGAATTACAAGGGGACAAATAAAACATGGGGATTATGTCTGTGTGAGAAATGGAGGCATTGTAATTCTGCATGTGTGCCGGCTCGCCTCTCCTGTGTCAGCATCCTGCGCCTGTGGGGGGCGGCCCCGCAGTCCTGCACCTGTGCTGCTGGATCCAGGAGCTTTAGAGGAGGATAGAGAGGAGGCTGTGTACCAGGGAGAGGAAAGTGGGGCAGGACAGACTGATTGAGGGTGTTAGAGACAGAAATCAGGCCTCTGAATGCTGCCAAATCAGAAGCCAGCCCCCGTGCTTTGAGCTTCAGGCGCACACCTAGGAGTGTAACCCCCCCCCCATATCGTACAATACACATGTTTAGTCAAATACCAGGGACAGAAAGTGACTACATCCAAGCCCACAGCTACTCCCCTGCTCAGCCGCTCGTGTCGCGTTATCGCCCAGAGTTCATTTGAGTTTTGAGCCTCCTTTCTCTCTCTCTCTTTCTCTCTCTCTTTCTCTCTCTCTTTCTCTCTCTCTTTTCTCTCTACGTTCCGACCTGTCTCACATAACAAACAATTGCACAAAACTCCATTAAATTCACTTCATGGGGATGTGATGGTGCCTCAAGTTAAAGGCTGTAATTGAAAAGCATTTGACAAACCACGCACTGCAAAGCGACAAAAGACAAGCTGCGATTCTCACTTGAGTTATTCACTGGAAATGATTATCATCATTTTATTATGCGCCCGACACCCTACTCGCTTGAATAGTACGTCTCCTAAACACTGAGTCTGGGATACATGCACGCTAACGATCTGCAGATGGATGGACACACAGATAATGATTTTCTTTTTCACTTCATGAGTCAGAATGTAATGTGACCACTGGAACCTACACCAAGTTAGACCATCAGAATTGGAAAATGTCTCCTTATTGGACAGGTATGTGTAGGAACCATAGACTGTAAAAACATAGACGATCGATCAATGAACAAACAAAGAGGTGGAGCTGAGGGCAGGCCTTAAGCATCATTGCGTGCTTTTTCACTGTACAGTTCATGCACAAGCACAACAGGTGCACAACATGGACAGCCTCCATTATCGAGTCTGTATCTGACTAAAATGACTCAAAAGAAGCCACAAAGTCAGAAATGCAGCTGTCATGTTCTATGTGTTGTTCTCTGATGGGCAGACGCATACTCCACCACCCGTCCCTTTTTTTTTAAGTAAGCATGCTTCATGATAACATAAAGCCATGCACGTCTTGTAGTACAACGTTATTCCAAGAGGTAACCGTGCTCAGGCCCAGTTAGTCCTGGTTAGTTAGTGTGATATCTCCAATATTGATCCTAGTTTGAGCACGTTTCTGCTCGTGGAGCTTATTAGAAACATGCAGAGGCTTTTTAGGTCGGGTACAATCACTTCTATCTGAACCACTTCTCTTGACCGCTTCCATCACTACAACACCTGTTGGTTTGACCTGATAACTGCTCTCATATCTGGCAAACTGAGGGGCATCCAAAACGGCTGTGTGGGGGTGTCTTAAAACCGCCTACCTTCTCTGGTCCAAACAAATCCAGAGCATTCAGGAGCAGAATCTAAAGTTAGAAGGAGGACATACTGACTGCTGTATTGTTGTCAGAGAAGCCAGCACTTCAACACAGCATGTTTCCTTAATGTCTGATCATATAGTAAGGTACCTTTATCATTTCACTCACTACACATCTTACTGATTGGACCTTTAATATTTACAATTTGAACTGTTCTCCTGAGCGGAATGAATCACTCTTAACACATCTCACAGCGCAGGAAAATCTCTCTCATCTTCATGTTAAAAAACATAGAAAAATATGGACTTTGTAGCTTGGTCAGTTTTGGTGCCCCGCTTTAGTTTGCTCCTTTAATACGTACGCCTAGAAGAGGATAACAAGCTCATCAAATGTAAAAGTTTGTGCTGGCCGATAGATATAAATACACGTTGAATATGATATAACAATACATAAAGAACCAAAACACTGACAGACAGGGAGAGAACAGTGCAATGGAGAGGAGTGCAAAGGATAAAAATGGGCTGTCCTGATGAATTAAAAGCTAAAGAAGAGCTACTTTTGGATATTTTTTATATCTGATGACACATAAGCAGAGCTCCCTGAATGCCACTTTGACAACTTACTGTTCTGCACTGAAGCGCGGTGTAACCAGTCAAAGCTCAGAAGTGGAAAGCCTCCCTGGGAAGATGCTCCCGTCCATTGATTTGAAGTGACAGCCACATCCTTGACAAACACACCTGTCATTGTTCAAGTCACATCACATTTTCAGTCTCGGAGACAGTGAAGGTGTGCAGGTGTGTGTGTTTGTGTGCGTTTATGCACATGTGAGCTCCAGTGCCCATCGGAAAGTTTCTTCCTCTTCTTTTATTTTTTGTTTTTCTCGGTGGAGAGATATGCCCACTCTGCTCCAGCTGCTGTGCAGGAACGCAGCCAGATTCTTTCATTGGCTCCTTCAGACGATGTTTATGAAACAAGACATCTGGTGTATTTGTTCCTAAATGCTCGCCACAAACGGATTCAATGTGCCAGAAGCTGCTGACCATCACTCTGTGTGTGTAAGTCAGTGTCGCTGAGCTGGTCAGAGAGTCTGCCTGTGTGTGCAGCGACGGTGTGGTAAGTTTTTTTTGTGAAGAGGGGGGGGGGGGGCTGCTTGTGGGGACGGAGAGAGGGGGAGGGTGATGAGCTGCTGCAATAATAAGCAGATTTTAATGATTTACTATAAATCAGCAGCCGAGGCCTCTGCTTGGGGAGACTGAGGGGGATGACAGCTCCTGACTCACACACCTCGCAAATGCCTTGCTGATGATGTGTGTGCGCTTCAGATCATCAATCACAGAGCACACACACACACACACACACACACACACACACAGACATCATCACACTTTTACAAAAACATGCTTTCAACACACGTAGGCAGGTGCACATGGCACACACACACACACACGTACGGCCACACACATGTTTTGTGTCTCTAACGTCTCCTCTGCGGTGGCAGGGGACAAATCAATCACGGGTACAGAAGTTCAAGGGGGTAAGAGATTGTCTGGTCCGTTTTTCCCTACGCTATTGATCCCATTTTACTGGCATCATCGCCAAGCTGTCTCACAAACCCCCGGCACGGCGATGGATTGAAAGTGGATGATTGAGAGAGGAGGTAGGGTGACATTCACTGTAATCTCAGCCCCCACCCACACCTCCACCTCCACCCCGCCCCTCTCCTAACACACTAATCCAATGACATTGAGAGTTGGTATTGTCGCAGGAGTTTTTTGGAGCAGATAGAATCAGGCCCATCAGCTTAAATCTCTCACAGTGAAGGAAAAACACTTGGCACAGATTAAAAGAGTTTCTTTTTGTTTTCATGTCTCTTTGCATCCCTGCTCCAGCCGTCACACTGTACCTCTGAGTGTCTGAAGGTGTTGTGTCATCTCCTGCTCCATGAATTTGACGGAGAAAGACAACGGAGAGAGAACACGTCCTCCTGACAGCTTGCCCCGCAGTGAGTGGGAGACGAGAAAAGAGAGACACACAGCATTTCTCAAAAATCACAAAACGAGGCTCAAATGGGAAATATTGATGCAAGCTCAATTTCCTCATAAGCACTACAAATGTTTCCTTATCTCTTGTGTATAAACAAACGAGGGGGATGTTTTCCAGAACATGATGGAGAGTCTAAAAAAATAAAAACATAGAAGAGACAGATCCAAAGATAAACACATTTCACATAAATATCATTTCTTCAGAATGCTTTAACAATTTTTTGAGTCTGTTTCCAGAGGAGTATGGTGGCCCAGAAAGTCAACTGCAGGTGTTCAAACAAAGCAGCAACGCCAGCTGTTGAAAAATGAAGCTGATGCTGAAGTATAAAATCCTGCAGTTCCTCGAGTGTCAACTAGAGGCTGCCTGCAGAAGCACAGGAAGTCACATACACACCCGTTCAAAAAAGCCTGTTTTTACAGCAGAGATTAACATGTTTACAGCCTGGTTCAAAAAAACAAACAGGTCTGATTAGCTCATGTCTTGATCGACACACACTGTACAGAGGTGAATGTTTTGATGACTCATCAGTTTTGATTTGATGAAGGATAAGAGTTATTCACAATAAGGCGTGTAGCTGACCTGATTGACAGGTGGGCGTGGTGTAACGGTTTGTCAGGAGTCTTAAAACCCGCCTCAGCTCCAGCTCTCAGCCTGTCGTTAGATTGACTGAAAGTTAGGCTGAGACAGCATTTCCAGCATGGAGACCACCATCGATGGGACTCCAGCGCCCCCTGCAGGAGCAGACGGGTGCCACCGCAGACACCGTAGAACAGTAATGTGTCCAACCTGCCAGCAGATTAAGAGAATTGAGACTCAGATATCTCAGATTCGATATCAGATCTGATTTTCTTCCATGAAACGTTAAAAGTGAGAATCTTTCATTGAACCTGTCAATCATTTTTATTGGAGCTGTTTGCATCGAAAAGTTAATAATCCATTCTGCAACATTAAATTAGAGCGAACATTTCATGCAGCAGGAAGTTTCACAATGTTTTCCCATAATGCCAATCAAGCCGAAATCACTCAGCTTCAGAGTTACAAAGCGGACTTGAAGCTGTGATGAAGCTCGGATCAGTCTCTGCATTATTGGTATCAGTATATCAGCGTCAGGCTGTTTATCACATTATATCTACATTATGATGATGCACAAGTTTAATTACAGACGGATGGATGCTTCATTCATCTCTCCTGCTGCTGACGTCTTGATTAAAAACGTTTAAAGGATTATCTACGAGACTCCTATTTGTGTCCTTGTGTTTGTCTTTTCAACTTTCATCCACTCGCCTGATTTATCCCTCCTGTCTATAAATAAGACGACGGGCTCCATGTGATGGATTAGCCTGTTGACATTGTACCAACTGCAGGTAAACAATTACTATTCATGCTTCATCGTCGCTGAATCTATAGCAGGATGCTGCCACTTAGCACAGGGGCAAAAGGTTAGGGCTAAGCTATTGTTCTGCACCTGGTTCAAATGTCGTTCACTCACGATCTCCTGCAATAACAGAAAAAATGAAGTTTCAGGAGAAAAGCAGCAAAGGATTGAGCTGTGTCTGGAAGTGAGTGTGTTGTTCTTGTGAAAATAATTTTTATCAGGAATTTTATGAAATAGATGAATCATTGAATAAACAGCAGGCTTGAATTACATCAATGCAACATGTGTCTCTTTCTGAATAGCCACAGTTCAGTAGGCAGTACTATTCAGTAGGGAGGTTCAGTATACTGAACTCTTGTGGTCATTCAGTATGCATTTTTTGGGTCCACCTCAGTATACTGAACATTTCAGTATGAATACCAACTTCCGGGTTTTATGCAGTATGGATCGGATGCGTGCTTTCAGGAAATGAATTGTATATTACCACCCACAATGCTGTGCGAAATTAAACGTAAATCGTCACTTCACGTCACTTCTCCAAATCAAAACAAACGAGCGTGGATTAGTTGAATCAATTTTTAATCTAGAGTTAAAGTCCCGTCTGAAATCACTACTTTAAATTAACAACAGAAAATAAAACAAATGTCTGCATTATTATAAAACCTTTCTCCCTCTATTTAAATAATGATTTCACTATTTAAATATGTCTTTATTGGTTTATTTTACTTTATATTCTGTATATTACTGTCCTTCATTTGTACTTTCCTTTATGGAGGCTACTGTATGTTATTTAGTTATTTAATCTGCCTTTTACTTGATTTACATTGTGATATTGTTTTTTGTTTACCTGACTGTATATGCGCATTACTCTTCTTGAATAAAACTAAACAGAAAAACAAACAAAAAAAACAGGTGAATGCGGCCGGTTTGGGAAACGTAAATGACGTCACTTCCATACTTAATGAATCAGACGAAGTAGGAACAAATATCTGCCTACTGTGCGCGCCTACTGAATAGTAGGTACTAAACAGTATACAGCACGGATAGTAGGAACTGACTACTGACAGATTGAGTAGGTACTTGGCAATTCGGATACGGCATGTGTCTGCAGAGACCCTGTTCTCTGACTGGATTTTACTGTTCTGGTTTGTTCTGGTTGACTTGGGACGTTTCTGGGCGGGGAGCTGGTGTGTTTCCTCCAGCCAATGACAGCGTAGCAGGTGAGTTAAGGAGTAAATATGACGGATGTGGACGTAGCAGCAAAGAAGAGAAAATATAATCACAGTGAGGAAAAACACCAAGCGGATAAAGCTCATTCTAAAACGAGGGTGAACCTTGTGTTGGCTTTTACACGTGGACGTGGAGTTGGTCTACTTCCTGTTGGACAGGCAGGTGACTCCTACAGCAAAGACTCAAATGTTCAACATGTCAGCGTCATGCCTTAGCTTTATTTTGGTAATGACCTTTAATGTGGCGGGGAAGGAGGAAGTTTGTTTTTTGGGTTCTGACACACTAGTGCATTAGTGTGACATCTACAGGATCAAAAGTAACATATTATACCTTTAAGATCAACCAAATCAAAGGATTTTAAGGCTTGTTAAATGTAGTCCATATGTAGTCCATGTCTGTGGATGTTACCGTGGTTACTGTGCAAGATCTTTTTTACGCTGTGAAACACACCCGAGGTTTACGACCACATCCAGCCACTCTCACACGTCACTCATTGTTTATTCAGACTTCAGTGTTGCTCCAACCCTCTGCCCCTGTGGGCCGGATCAGTCTGCGGCCATTATGCTGATATGAGCGGTGAGTCACTGGGAAAAGAAAGAGGGGGTTAATGTGTGTGCGTGTGTGTGTGTGTGTGTGTGTTGTGTATATGTAGTAGGCCTACATCTGTCACAGTGTGATTACAGTGCTCTGACTTTATGAAACAGCCTCTGTATCAACAATTATTCTCGTCCCCGAGGCCACAGAGTGAAAGGCCTTTTTCAGACCACGCTGTGGAGAAGAGGATTAGAGAGAGGACTATGAAGACGTGTGTCAGAGGAAAGACGTCGTACACTTCTGCACTCAAACCGTCTCTGCCTCTCAAACACGATCAGTCTGCTCATAAGATGAAAACAAGACTGCTTTTGTTTCTTTTTGTTTCGGCTTCATAAATCAAAGACAAACGTTGTTGTTTGTAGAGTCAAACAAAATGAGGGTGAAACAAACCACGCCCATATTTGGTCATATCCTGACACTGTCTGTTGTCTTTACCATAGAATTTAAATATTAATGGACGAAGCCTGAGTGATGTCAACCGTCTGCTCCTGCAGGGGGCGCTGGAGTCCCATCGATGGCGGTCTCCATGCTGGAAATGCTGACTCAGCCTAACTTTCAGTCAACCTAATGACAGACTGAGAGCTGGAGCTGATGCGGGTTTTAAGCCTCCAGACAAACCGTTACACCGCTAATCAGACCTATTTGGTTTTATTTAACCAGGCAGTAACTTTGTTATTTTTTAATTTCCTGTGCTTCTATCGTCCAGCCTGTAGTGGACACTTTCGCATAAGCTTCATTCTTTAACAACTCTTCACCAATGGAGGTTGCCGCCTTGTATTTACACCTGAATTTTGCTCCTCCTCAAAAGATCAGTCTTTATTTTAACTACTTTTATATTCATGCTAATTCTTTCCATCATTGTACTTCAAATAAAGAAAGTCCAAGAACTCAGACAGAATTACAAAAAACAACTGGTTTAATTGTCAGATTGTAAATAAACTCACGGTTTTACCAGATTATGTTTCATCAGTTATTTCCATGGAAAAGTCTTTTTTTTCCATGGAACCATTGTGTGCATGTTAAGCTGCAGTGAAAAAAGAATTAACCAGGAAATTAGTCATCAGTAACTGTAACAGACTCTGAGTAATAACTAAACATTTTATTTCATTTTCCACATTACTCCCGGGGTAATTCCAAATCTCTCTGACTGCTTTGTCTGCTTGTTTTTCTAACCCCAGTCAACTTCTCTTTTTTCAATCAATCAAACTTTATTTGTGTAGCGCCAATTCATAACAAGTGTTATCTCGAGACACTTTACTAAAAGCAGGTAAAAGACCTTACTCATTGTTATATTACAAAGACCCAGTGTTAATCCATCATGAGCACTGAGCAACAACATTTAGCAAAAGTTACAGTGGCAAGAAAAAATGTCCTTTTCAGAGGCAGACATCTTGGGCAAATCCAGGCTCATGACGAACACCCATATGCTGAAACTTGAAAATGGGATAGGGGGATATGGGATAAGATGCAGGAAGAGGGATAGGGAAACAAGGAGGGGAAGGGGAGGTTGATTTTTCAGGCAGGCCGTCCACCAACGATCCTGAGGAACCTTAGAGAGCTCAGGAGCTCCCAGGTAAAGATGTGGTTAGTAACTGAGATTTACAGAATACATGTTTCTGGTTTAATCCAGCGTTCCTGTTTAAAGTTGTTCTATCTGCCAAATACATTCCAATTAAACAACATCTGAGTATGTTTAAATCTTAATATCTGTATTTTCTCTTGCTATAAAACGTTTGAAATGTCTTATGACTCATCCTGCACTCAGTGACGATCCAATCAAATTAATCCCAGCGTTATGTCCCGCCTTCTGTCTTGTGATTGGTTCCAGGGTTTCCTCTTGTGTCTGAACAAACTAACGGCTGAAAATAACTTCTGTTCACTGTCCACAAACACAAACTCTAATGTTTGTACAATATGACAAAGCATCATGATAAGGTGATATTGTTTGTATAATTTTGTGTTTTTTATACTAATTGTATAAGTGGTATATAAATGAAATGATATGAGTAGAGTACCCAGGCGTACCTCAAAATCTTAAGAAAAGTAAGGAGTGAGAAATAAGAAAAGGAAAATGTAATTATTTGAATTCCCCTGGTTGAGTAAAATATGTTTTATGGAGTCTTCCTTTAAGCTGATTTATTCAAATTGACATTATATAATCCTGGACCTAAAAATGATGATTTGTCATCATAAAGAAATCATTTCATCTTCTCCACGGACCTGAAACAATCTCAAACATTCCCGTTTAAACCGACCATCTCAAATCAGAGCCTGCAGTGAGCTGGAACAAAGCGTCAAAGATGGCGGCTCAGATGAGAGTGAAGCCTGGACGCCGTCCATGCAGGTGTTTGTGTGCAGACATGTTAACAGACAGTGACAGCAGCAGGCTGCTGTTTGGACTCAGCTGTGATGGAGGGACAAGCTGCGGCCCGTGGTTCATCTGCTGAGACATTACTGGGACATCTCAGTGTGAGGAGGCGTGAGGCCGTGTCACCTGACACTGCTCTGCTGTGACAGGCTGCAGCACCTTCACCGAGGAGCTGTGTAGACCTCAAGTACAAACACCATCAGTGTCTCTGACTCCGGTTTCCTGCAGCTTCATGTGTGTCTCTATGTCTGAAATTATAGAGAATATCTATGGCTCTTTTAAACACTTAGAAATTCAATGTCCAGTTTTTATCTGTGTTCCAAGAGCTGGAGCTGAGGCGGGTTTTAGGCCTCTTGACAAACCGTTACACCGCGCCCGCCTGTCAATCACATCAGCTACACGCCTTATTGTGAATAACTCTTCATCAAATCAAAACGGATGAGTCATCAAAAAATTCACAGTGTGAACTGTTCGAGACATGAAGCTAATCAGACCTGTTTGTTTTTTTGAACCAGGCTGTAAACATGTTAATCTCTGCTGTAAAAACAAGCTTTTTTGAATGGGTGTATATTTGACTTCCTGTTCTTCTGCAGCCAGCCTCTAGTGGACACTTGAGGAACTGCAGGATTTTTTCGCACTTCTGCATCGGCTTCCTAACTCACCACCAGAGGTTTCCGCTTGGGACTTACCTGTTTGCTGGCAGTCAGGTCCACATGAAAGGTCAGAAGCAGGATTTGTGAGACAGCTGTTCATGCTGTAAATATTGATTGTGGTGTAGTAGACCACAGGGACAACATGTGATTGTTAAAGTGAGCTGTAAACCCTTTAAGAGTTGTGTTTGCTTTAAACATTAACCTGCAGCAGCCTGCATGTATGTATAGAGTTTGGTGCTTCCAGGTATTGTACATCTGTTTCCTTTCGTCATGAAAGACGAATGAGCTGATTTACTGTATGTGCATTGTTACCTTCTGACAGCTTCTCTGCATGTTTTTGTGTGTCACAGTACAGTATGAACCCAGAGTGTGTGTATCGACACGTGTCTATAAACACAATAGATTGTCCAGAGAGTCTCACGAGGGATCAGTTTCACGCTCCTCCTCTTCCTCCTCCTCTAACCCTCAGGAATGGAAGACATTTCTTGAGAGAACAAACCTTTAATTGTCTGCCCTGTCGACATGTAAGGGAAGTGATGCGTTATATTATATCATCACTCTGCCTGACGTCCCCTGAATGACCCCAGAATCAACGGTTCACTAAATGGACCTTTTGTTGCTCACATTTTAATCTCCGTCTTCAGACTAAATATGGACGTGAAGACCTCTGAAATACCGTCTGTTTAAGTCTCTTCCTGTGGCTTTTAAAGTGACACCACAGCTATCTGATGAGGATTGACACAGACTCCAGCAGCAGTCTGCTCCGGAGGGCCCGGTCGATAGAGAACATCCACCATTGGGGTCGAGCCTTAAACTCTCTGTGCTTTATCTCTATTGTTCCTCCTCTCTGCAGCAGCACCAGAGGGGGGAGCTGAGAGGGACTGCAGCTGAGTGTCCATACTGACTGAATTACCCTTCACCCTGTGAGGGTGCATGTTTGGGTCAGTTACTATCGACAGGCCTCTGCCAAGCTCTGGAGTAGCTGCAGGGAAGAAGGGAGGTATTGTTGTCTTTTTTGTGTGCAGCTATTATCGGGGTAAATGTTTCTGCAGTCAAACAAAACACACAAAAACTACAACTGAGAGACAAAGGAGGTTAAGTTAACTGACAAATAAAAGAGCTTTCATTTTAAGTTTCTTTATTCATGTTCTGTGTTTAACTAGTTCTCAACTATATGGCTTGAAATTGAGTAACGAACAGTGGTAGACAGTCATGAAGTAAATTTATGGCCCGATCGATATGGATTTTTTGGGGCCAATACCGATTTCACGATACCGATATATCGGCCAATATCTTTCTTCAATCTATGTTCAAGCTGTAGAGATAGATATACACATGTATTACACATTTGTGGAAAAGATATATTATGAAGACAAGATGGTCTCTCAACTGGAAAGTAAGTTAGCATGCACGTGCGTCATCTCCTGACACTCTGGAGAGTGATAATGCTTGTTGTAATCCATATAGCGCCCTCTGCTGGTGAAAGAGAGCTGCTAGTGTTATACAATGAAAATCAAATGAAATGATATTTGACTAGT
Source organism: Labrus bergylta (assembly GCF_963930695.1). Lineage (NCBI taxonomy): Eukaryota > Metazoa > Chordata > Actinopteri > Labriformes > Labridae > Labrus > Labrus bergylta. The sequence continues at coordinate 6,232,572 of NC_089201.1, read as the reverse complement.
GAATTAATCTAGCAATATCTGCAATAAAAAATAACCGATAGCAATAGTTATTTGATACGCTAATATCAGACGACACCATTGGCTGGTCGATTCATCGGTCAGGTTTTAGTTTACAAGAGTTCTGCACCTACATGTTTTGAGTATCTGTTCTTGAGGGAACTTATGACTCTGTCTCTGAATAACAGAGTGTAAAACCAGAACTTCCCCACATCTCTCAAATCAGGACGTTCATTCAGTGGTGGTTATGATGGATACGATTCTTTACCTGAGTACTCGAGGTTGTATCTTCAGCCCAAGTTTGAAATGTGAATGTTTTCTCCCTCTGTGTCATCAGCTCATTTGGTATTTTTGGTTTTCCTGTTTTTGTTCTTTTTGTTTTGAAGCAGCAGATCTGTGAATCTTTAACATGTAAATAATGTTTTCTAAATCAACATAATGTGGCAGAATGTACTGTATGTGTGTTCTTGACTGCACTCATGCTTTTTGGAAAAACAACAGGTAGCTTAAATACTTCAGTATTTCTAAAAGCAAACTTTCAACTATCTCTCTTTTTTTTTACCTCGCCTATGAACTCACAAGAACGCGTCTCTGCATACGTTTGAATCTAGACATTAAAGGGGGATGGTTCCTGTTCATACTATGAAATATGATCCCTCAGGCGCCACTGGCTGTGTGCACAGCCAAGACATTCATCGACCTCCTACCGACACATCTCCCATGCTAAATAGTAGCATAGATTTTTAAACAAAAATTAGAGCTGTGCAGGAGCAGGACATGAATGAACCCAAAAACAATGTCTGCATGAGCCTATTCTCTGGTGGTGTTGATGGTGTAGGGGGGGAGGTACCCATTCTACCCAGTGACTGACAACTAAATAAGCTGTGGAATTACTGTTTCTCCTTTGAACATGTTTCCTTACTCAAGCTGGGCCCGTATTGGATAACTAATTAGGCAAAGAAAGTAAAGTGTGAAATCCTGCATCTCTGAAAGGTTTGGGGGGGGGGGGGACAATGCATTCTCAGACAAGCGGCTGTTTGGTGGACCTTATTGATTCTGAGCAGAGGCAGAGATCAATGAAAAGAAACAGACTGAGACAAAGAGTGGCATTTAAGGGTGGAAAAAGCTGACATTTTCTCCATCACTGTCACAGCCGCGGCCATAAAGCAGCTGCAAATATTAAAACATTTCTCATCCGTGCGGGAGTATTGGCAGCAGAAATTGTTTTCTCCGCGGTGTGATACTCAGGCTGAACTCCCAGTAGATTCCCCGGGGACTGCAGATTGGTGCCGGTGACATATCGGCACCAGCGTTTACACACACCTGCCACTCATTCCCAAACAGCCCGGGAGCAGGGCTGCAGAGGGCAGATAGCAGACGAGGAGGCTGACGCTTGGACCGCTGTCAAGGTGGGTAGGTGTGGTGGAATTCATCACTGATAACACACTTATGTTTGCAGGCCGCATAGAGAGCCTCTATTAGTCATCACTGCCCCCCCCCCATCCAGGGGCGTTGCCATGATTTCTGGGCCAAATTAAAAGATCTCACTGGCCTCCTTCACCGCATCCTCAGCCATCCACTCCGTCGTTGCACAAATGACCTATCATGCTAAATCCTCTTCACCATGTTTCGCTAACTCTAATATGTATCCCTAGTCTGTCTACAAAACCCCCAATGATGAGAAAAGTTCATCCTCTCCGTCTTTTATCCTACTGCATGTTTCAGAAAATGTGTGCTCAAACAGGCCGTTTGGAGATTTTCCCTTCATGACATCACAGAGGGCAGTAACCCCTCCCCCAGGTGGGTGACACTCCCACAGCTAGGTGTTTGTTCTGCCCTCTGAGTCTGTCTTCCGTAAACAATAGGGCATGGAGCGAGAAAGACCGAGACACCCAAGAGAGAAACAAAAACCACATATATTGATACACACACACACACACACACACACACACACACACACACACACACACACACACACACACACACACACACACACACACACACTATAAAGCCCATGTTCCACTCGGTGTACTGGTTCTACAGAACATGTGTAATAATAAGCACATCACATTTCTTATCCGTGTTTATGTGCACTTGCGCCCATGCAGCAGCATCAGAGCACAGCACAGGCATTTGTGCAAAATATAATGTGTGTTTATGCGTTTGCTGTAACCACATTGTGTGTAATTATGAGTGTGTGTCCCGTCCTTCGAGTGCACTCCCCGAGTCTGAACTCTGAGTGACACGGGTACTGCAGGGTCATGTGTCTATTTGTGGGATAAATGATATTATGCTGCACTAAGAGAATTACAAAGAGGATGTCCCTTGGAGTCACCAGCTCAGCCATCAGTCATAGTTACTTTGTGTGTCTCCGAAGCCCCTCTGTCTGCACTCATGCACTGGTCTGGAACGGGTGTTTAATGGATCCTCGACCACATCCCGTCATTATGAGCTCATGATGTGAGTCTCATGACAGAGAGAGAGGGAGCGAGAGAACAATGCAGAGTGTAATTAAGAGAAAGAGATAGAGAAAAAGCACTGTACCTTTGTTTTTCTTCTTCGTCTGTTTGCAGCATCACCTCCACCTTATCTCCCTTTTTATCTTTTTCTATATGCATCCCTCTAAATCATCTCCTTTCTGTCTTAAGCCTCCCTGACTTGAAACTTTTCCTTCACCTCCCTCCCTCCCTGCCTCCCTCCCTCCTCGGCGCTCCCTTGGTGGTATTTGATAGCAGTAAAGCAGGAAGCAGGAGAGCAAACAGCAGGTGAACCCACTCTAATACTCAGCTGTGCCATCTGCTGCAGTCACATGACTGAGCTGCGAACCCGCTCGAACGCCGTGATGCCCCATCATACCTGACACATCGATCAATCACCACGAAAAGAGCGAGAGCAAGAGAACGAGGGAGGTAGAGTGAGAATAAATAGGAAACAAAAGCCACAAACACTGAACGTGAACAAAACGCAGCCAATTATGACTCAATACATTACACCGTTTGACTTGTAATTTTTGCATTTATCCAGAGATCATTGAGAACAGGTCGTGTCTGCTGCATCAGTTGTTCTCAGTATTTGATCAGGTGTTTCTGAGATAGATCTCAGGACTAGGAAGCACCAGTGTTTAAGCAGATGAGAAGTGCATAAAACTGCAGTTCCTTGAGTGTCCACTAGAGGCTGGTTCTTATAGCGAGTCAATCCCAATAGAGCCCCATATTCAAGTGTCCAACTTTACAGCAAAAAGGAAACATGTCTGGTACAAAAACAATTTAAGTTTCTAAATAGTTTCTCCAGCGCCCCCTGCAGGAACAGACGGGTGACGTCACTCAGGCTTTGTCCAGTCTATGTCATTAACAGAATCTGGTACATTTACTTGTTAATGTATTGTGCACAGGTGTTTTTAGCTTTTGCTGACCCCTCACTCCCCTCCAGCTCCATCCTCCTCCACATATGGTCACTACTGGCTTCAGAAAACCAACATGGCGGCAGAATGTCAAACTCAAAAGCCTCATATACACAGTCAAGACGCCAATTGTTGACATCATCCTGGCTACTTCTTACTGATAAATTAGACTTACACAGCTACCACTCCTACTGCTACTTCTGTAACTTATAAAGTCTGTTATTCGACCAGTGCTTCACCTCTGTACTCTGCTTGTCAGCATGTGTGTCCAATAGGACTTCAAGCGGTTTGTTGGCCGTTACCAATGTTGTTTCCTCCTGCCTTGATCCTTGCCTCTGTTGTACTCACTCCCAGACATCGCTTTGGACAAAAGTGTCTGCTTAATGAAATTGCTGCAATGTGCCGATGCAACACATGGACAATAAAAGTAGCAACGATAAAACCACAAGTCTTTTTATTTCCCTCAATAAGAAAACAAATGAAGAGAAAACCAACAAACGTCTGTTTTAATCCAGAGGTCTCAGATCGGGTGTGAAGAACACATTCAATTACAGCAACAGCGGCCAAAGGAAATGATTTGAGTCAAAACCGTCCCTACCACAATTAAGCTGTGTTAATTATGTATTTCATTAAGTAAGTGAATTAGAAGCAATGCTGATGAAATCATAGCGGGGTTTGCCGGAGGCCAGGCTGCAGAGAACAGACTGATATCTCTGTGTCATTCTTACTCTGCTCCATTCTACCTGAAATAACCCCATAAATACTGAACACCTTTAGTGGCATATCTACGCCGTCCTCATTCACACAATCACCTGGCCTGTGTATCTGCATAGCGCCTCAGTGTAGGATCATACAGAGTAATTGTGCCATAGATACTCCTGACATCCACATGCTGTTTGCAGGTCGTCCTGAACCGACGAAGTCTCCCCGTTTCATCTGAGCCGGTTCATTACCATTCAGGTGCAAAAAGGAGATAAAGCAAAATGCAGATCGCTTTTTCTGTCTCCCCCTCTCTCTCTCTCTCACTCACATGCACTCTTTCATTCTGTCTCTCTCTTCGGCTCTCTGTGTTCTCTGATGTTTTATTTGATATCCCACAATAAAGCCTCTCTTTGAACTGCCATCAATTGTGTATGGATTTTTCCTCTGAGGAGAAACAGAGAGCTGTCTGAAAGGGCTCCAGTCCCGCAGGCTGCCTTCATATTGATGCAGAGGAGTATTGCCATCTTCATTGCTGGATCAATCACTCACGTCACTGTTGTTTTATGGCTGGGGCCACTTCACAGAAAGAAGCCTGACAACATCACCGCAGAGGTTTGCAAAACGATACAGCTCTGATAGTTGAGGAGGGTGGAGGGGGGGGGGGGGGGGGGGGGGGGGGGGCTGAGGAGGCAGGAGGGGTTGAATTTAGATTCAGTAACTGTCACACACATGCTCCTGCACATATCTCTCCTCCCCACAGCTGTGGGAGCCTCTGGTTTGGTGCTCAGTGTGGGTAAGTCAAACAGAAAGCATTGACGAGACCGCGGGACGCCATCAGAGCTTTTGTGTCACCCTGCGGATGTGAGAGCTCAGAGATGTCCCTCCACTTCCACTTCTGGTCTCTGTGTTCACTCGCAGCACATTTTTGTGGCAACTGCTCAACTCCATCATTTAACATTTACGTCCTTGTAGCTACAAAGTCTGAAATTACCAACACGTGAAGATGCTCACGGGAAAATGAGGACTCCACCATTTGATCTCTACATTAATCCTTATTTCTATTCAAAGATTCTTCTTTTTACACAGTTTATGATCCCAGCACCACTTAAAGGTCCAATCAGTAAGATGTGTAGTGAGTGAAATGATAAAGTGACCTTACTATATAATCAGACATTAAGGAAACATGCTATGTTGAAGTGCTGGCTTCTCTGACAAAAATGCAGCAGTCAGTATGTCCTCCTTCTAACTTTAGATTCTGCTCCTGAATGCTCTGGATTTGTTTGGACCAGAGGATCAAACTAGGATCAATATTGGAGATGCTTTTGAAAAATGGAGAGAGGTAAGAATGAGAAACACAAGATGCAGAGATACAAAGAAAAGTGTCCGATGTTGAGGCTAACTCCCTACCTTCCTTGGTTAGCAAACCCAGTCTGGATTCTGCCATGATACAAGTTTTTAGTAACTTGCTACAGCCTTTTCCCTGCAATGCACGTCACTGGATGTTGGAGGCGGGGCTTGTGAGAACGGCATTTAAGGAGGGGTGTGGTTTGTTGGGTGGTATAAATTAATTAAAACTGGACTAAACCAATGTTATATGTATTTTTGTTGAGTACTTGCATTACTGCAAATATTTCCAACAGTTATCAAAGCCAGAGAAATCTGTAATTTTAGAGTTGTAACGGGACGTGTCTTGTCGTGGAGGCTTCTATGACAGCTACGACATGGAAACACCGGATGTTATGTCAAAGACCGCTGCATAAAGAAGCGTGAGCTGCTCCTGAAAGCTGCCGTATTGTTGCTGAATGTGCTGCTGTGATAAAAACATCATTATACTCTGATACATTAGATTGTCTGTAAACATATTCTCTTCCTCAGGTCGGGTTCACCCGGTCGTCATGACTACAGTCAACTCAGAGTAAGATTTCTTCAAGGGAGGGGAGTAGGCAGAAAGAATAACTTCCATGATTCCCCGCTATAGCACCGGCGTCATCTTTTGTTATTATTTTGATTGAGAGCCCCATGGTGGCCGAATTTATGTACGTTTAAGTCAATTTTTAAATCCAACAGGCCACCTGAAGATAACATCTTAAAAACAGGCCTTTTACAAGTTATTGATCCAGTTAATGTCGGTCTCAACAAATTGTGACGAGCTCTGGTTGTCCTTGGTTCTGTCCCGGCTCTGCCCGGCTCGGCTCTGCCCGGCCTCTTTCTGCAGGTGAAGTCTGGTGTCGGAGCAGCGGCAGAGTTCAGGGTCCCTCCATCCGTCATCGCACTCCCTCTGAACTCTGCCTGACCTTCCCCTCTGCTCTGGAGGACAAGTTGGCCGTGTGCACTCTGGCATCTCCATGTTCACCTTAAAGAGACAGAGCACGGGTTTTCTTTTTCTGAATGAACCTCAGGCGGAAAGTTCTTCTTTCAGCACCTGTTCGGTATCAGATCTGACCCTGAGAGGAAAAAGAAGGCTGCGAGGGGTTGGATTAGACGTAAAGTCAGAAAAGAAGTGGATGTGTTCATGTGTGGTGAATGGCCCTTTAATTCCCTCCCATGACAGAAGGCAATGGCAGCCTGGAGGAGGGTCAGGACACCAGTTGGCATGAATAGACACATTTTTGTCTCGTCTCCAACTTTCTCTGCTCCATGCCTCCACTGACTGTAACATCTCATTTTTTCCCCCCAAAGCTGAAAGTCTCAACAGCCTCTCTCTTGTCATGGGGAGGCGGGCGGGCAGCTCTCTGTCTCTTCACTCACAGATGAATAGAAAACATTGTGCCAAAAGCCTCCGAACGCCAAGCTGTTTTCGATTGCATATAAAACAGAGAATTTGAGAACATGTTTGAAAATGACAGGCTGATTGGCTGTGGTCATTTCAGGCTGTGTGGGCCTCGTTTTTTCCTGTGTTTCATCAGTGGGTGCATTCATCCATTCAGGATAGATTGAAGCAGTAGCCTTTAATAAAGTCACCAGGCTTGAAAATATATGAATAAAATGACATCCACTGCCTTGGATGGATCAAATTGACTTATCCTGGTAATAGCCCAAGGATAATGTGTGTGTGTGTGTGCGAGGGAGAGTGAGTGTGTGTGTGTGTTTGGAGAGAGAGAGAGAGAGAGCAGAAGCAGAGATGGATATAGTGGTAAGACAGAGGCTGGAAAGACAAGAATATCAGGGAAATAAAACAAAGCTGACCTGCGGGGACAGAATTCGATGAAAACCTGGCGCTGGACACACGACTTTGAATCTTATTTGTATCGGTGGAAGTGACCCGTCTCTGGCGCGAGTGTTATTAGTGATGCTGGGAAGGAGAAAAACAAAGCCATTAAAGGAGAGAGCAGGGGAAGAAGAGTGACAAACTTGATCCTAACAAAGTTAAAGGGTTATTCAACACAAAACATCAAAATTATGAGTCCAATTTCTCCAATTTCGCAGCAATTTGATGGTGCTGAGCCCCCAGAGGACGACCAAATCCAATGACACACTGGAGGAGGCGTAAAGAGTTGAACAAAGGGAGCAATGATAGCAAAGAAACTTTTATTTTTCAGTCAATTGCTAGAAAAAAAATCGCTCTGCCCCTTTTTCCACACTTGTCTGGCAGATGAGCGTTGAATCAGGACGTTGACGGAGTGGTCGTGAACCACGATAATGACAGTCAGAAGCGATGGCCGTACAAGGAGACACATGTCTGTTCCCTGCTCTTCAAACGTCGGGCTTAAACTCCTGCTATGTGTGAATAAAGAGGACAGGAAGTGGCAGTTTGGCAGCTCCAACCAGGAGTGTCACTCTCAATTGCGTCCCCTGCCAGCTTCAGACACATCGCACGGCCGGAGAGGTCACGGGTCTGACTCCTCTTTTCTCTCTCTCTCCCTCTCTTGCCCTCACCCCTCTTTGCTCTGTTTTGCAGGACATTTCATTTCAATGCCACCTACGCAACGCACAACAGTCAAGGAGAAGACAGAATGATGTACGGAAGACACAAGCCGGAGCGACGGCGCCACATTTTTTCGAGCGCTCCGATAAAACATGAGGCTTGTCTTGTCAGATTACCCTGACACCCTGTGTCAAACTGGCTGCCACGTCTGTGTGAAGCAGAGAAGCAGATGTCCTGAGTTTGCCTTCCTCCTCTGGACAGAGCTGTCAAGATCCTCGGGTGAAGGACGCCGAAGACAGCAGCGACAGAAAGAATGAGTTGTCCGAGCTTGAGCTTGTTTCTCTGTCAGACACAAGTTCTGTGGTGACAAACGGTACGCTCTGAGTTGGATTTTTTGAGACAGGATTTATTCATCTTAACAAACAGCTCAGTGCTCCGGTTTTAAAAACAGGCCGATGTAAGGAATCTGCTCATAGTTACTACCAACTCATTGACTTGTATTAAAATCCTTAAACATCAGCAAAACACCGTTGATGTTATTGGAATAATAGGGCTGCACCGTGCGGTTCCAGAGGCAAAAACCCTGTTCATTTTCTCCATGGATTCAATTATTAGCCATGATGTCATAACCATCACAGACAGAGGTGCTGATAGTCAACAAGGCAGGCAACTGCAGGCCTGTAGGGGGTCCTCGAAGGCCGACAAACTTTACACCACAGCAGTGGCTCAAAATGTGCAAATTTTCCAATGACAGTAGGAACCTCCCTATGGGGGCCCCATCTGACAGCACTCACTCGCATTGCTCTGCTTAGCATAGCATGCATTGCTGTTTTTGAAAAAACCAAAGACCAAAGAAAGAGTAACAAAAAGGAAGAGGAGTAAGCGTTGGAACACTTGTGGTGATAAACGCTGTTTGGAGGGCCCCCCAAAGAGTCTTTGCCTAGGGCCCCAATAGGCTGTAGAATCGCCACTGGCTCCCTGAGTGTGAAATGATGGTTTGTGTCCTTTAGGAGACACAAGTTCGTCTGATATCAACCTCATTTTAAGAAAAGCATTTCTTCTCGATTTAGGGGGAAAGAACTACACTACCCAAGCTCACAGCGTTTCACAGCATTACATTCACCTGTGTCTCGTTACCTCCTGATTGTCTGTCCTCCAGGTCGTTGCATGTTCCCTTTAGTCGCCTCGCTCCAGCTTTTTTCTTCTCGTGAGTGTTTTTTTTTTTTTTTTTGGGGGGCGTTTTGTGCCTTTATTGGAGTGATCAGATCCGATATCAGGGAGAAAGAAAATAGGGAATGACATGCGGGAAAGGAGCCACAGGTTGAATTCGAACCTGGGCTGCCTGCAAGGAGGACTATAGCCTCCATAAATGGGGCGTGCGCTCTAACCACTGCGCCACCAACGTCGCCCGTCTTTCAGTGTTTTGTGACCATTTCCAGCCTTCTCCATTTTTGCCTCTTGTCACCCCGTTTGGATTTGTTTGCACTGCTGACTACTTACCATTGTACCGACCCGGACTGTTTCTTAAAACGAGGGTTACGGATTCTGGATGACAGCCACTGTCTCTGTCACACGGTTTGTATTTCAAATCGAGAAGATTCTTTAGGGACGACTCTGGTGATGACGCAGGATATTTAAGCTACATAAATGCGTCACTTTGTTGAAATACTCGACCTGCGAGTGCACAAGACAGAGACTATCCAGTGTTAAGAACGGCCTCTGGTTAAGAGAAATGAAATAGAACTTCCTACACACCTAAAGAAAAAGTTTTTTTTTTAACAGTTCTGCACTTCCTGTTATACCTTCGATCATTATAATCCTGGAGATTGTAAACACCTGGTGTGAAAAAGAATCTACTTCTCTGACTGAGGTAAAAAAATAAAAACATCCCAATATTTCTGCTTGTGCTCACATTAAACTTTTTTCAGTTTCAGCCTTTGGAAAAGTCAAACTCGTTGTTGTCTGCTTCAAGTGTTCAGTTGGTGTACTCTCTGCTGATAAAACAGAGCCCTACAGTTAGAGCATTTGAAGTATTAACTGCAGGAACTCGGCTAAACGCTCTCATAAATGTCATTTGTTTCTGATAAAGAGCGCTTCTGATGATAATAAGCCCTTGCCAAACAGAAGGGAAGTCAAATGGATTTTGATTTCTCTCCAAATCATTCAGTAGCTTCTCTCTAATGTAACTTGATCAGAGCACTCTCAAAGCAGAGCTCTATGAAACGACAGCTCAGATTAATTTTGTCAGCCCTGTAATCGCGCCTTATTGATGTGTTTCCTGTGAAATGGCACATTGGAAAGAGCAGCTTCAGCCACGGGGCAACTGTGTTTCCTACAGTCGTCACAGATGGACATTTGATGTTGACCTCCTGATCACACACACACACACCTTCATACTGCCGGGCACGCACACACACACTCACAGGTAATGCTCTATTATGCTGATTTATTGAAGGTTAATTTAATCACTCTTGTAATACCTGACCAGAGGCTGTTCTTACCCGTGAAAAACCCAAGAAGCAGGAAAAAAAAAAGGAGAAAAACATGACAACAAATCAAAAAGTGATTTCATGAAGGTGGCACAGGAGACAGGCCCATCCATCAGAGCGGCTGCAGAGTGTGGACGTGTCGCCACGCGTGGTGCCAGGCGAGGTGCCAGGCGGTCCAAGGCACATCCTCCATGCCAGCGCCCCGAGGCTGTGTGTCCTCGTCACAAGGACAGAGAGGTCGTTAGGACCAACTGCACTAAATCACACACACCTCCTCCCACCCACTGTCATGGCCGACAAAGCAGGTTGATGCAGAGACAGTGGGAGAGGCGCCGCAGCTACTGGTCGATCCTACTGGTTTGTTCCATGTAACAGTCGTCACATCGTCTTCTTCCAATTGATTCAGTGATATATGATGTTGTTATGACACTTCCTCTGCCTTTGAGAGCACCCGAATGTCAACAAGGCTTTACACGCAGTGAATGATTCCTCCTAAATGCATTTTGGAGTTTTGCACGAATACATTTCCAGAGCTAAGTAAACAATGCAGCCCATTATCCAGATGTATTGTTTATGCATTTTTTGCTCCGTGGCCGGGGATGAGCAAGTGAGCGAGAGAGAGCAGCGAAAAGAGACACAGAAAGACAAAGAAGCAGAGAGAGAGAGAGAGAGAGAGAGAGAGAGAGAGAGAGAGAGAGTGAGAGAGAGAGAGAGAGACGTCTACCTGCTCCAAAAGACATCGTCTCAGTGAGCAGCACGGCACACTTTCCATTCCGTCAGCATTTTCCTCTACGTGCCGAACAGATCGCTAAAGGTACCACTTAATGTGATGGGAGACAGGATCTAATGGATTGATACACAGGTTTTGACATGCTATTTGAGCATGTAGCTCGCTATAATTGGTCTTGTCATTGTGCATTAAACTAACGATATATAGAGTAGTGCCCTGAGACGAGTGTCTTTAGCAAATCTGTCAGATATCAAACCAAAATACCTCTGACAGCAATCTCAGGCGGCGCGGCGCTCGGCAACACAGCAGCATGAAAAACCTGCATCCACGAGTGAAGGCGAATTTAAAAATCAGACCATCTTAAACTCTCTGTCTCTTCCTCTCTCCATCACTCGCTCTCTTCTAAATATCTGCACGTTATTATGAGCAGAAATGTTTTGAGCCTGCCACAGAAATCATATTATGGTCGATTTTTTTTTATTTAGAAAGTAGTGGGAATATTTTTGTTAAGGAATAGATGGAAACAGGCAAACAACCTTTCGATTGAGAGTCATAAACAGGGGCGTCTCCAGGATGGGCTCCATGAAAAGATCTCACATTGGGCCCCCTCTACCACAGCTTCAGTCAACTGAGGTATTCCCATAACTGTGCCTCCGTTACACACCTTTAGAATGAGGTCATCAAAAATATGACTCCTTGCTTTTAAATACCATGCATATTTAAAAAGACCTTTACTTCTTTATTTCAGATGACAGTTTACTGGCTAGGGAATCATGGAGAGAGAGAGTCGGGAATGACAGAACCCGAACCCTGACCGTCCACTTGGGTGACTCACCAGCGCCCCCCAAGATACCACACATTTTAAAAGGATACAATAAGGAAGCTTTAAATATAGCTTCAGTAAAATCCACTCACCATGTTTTTCTAATTCTAATATGTGTCCCTAGTCTGTCTACAAACCCCCCAATGATGAGAAAAGTCCATCCTCTCCGTCTTTTGCCTGCTCCACTTTTCAGAAAATGTGTCATCAAACTGGCCGTTTGGAGATTTTCCCTTCATGACATCACAAAGGGCAGTAACCCCTCCCTCAGGTGGGTGACACTCCTACAGCTAGGTGTTTGTTCTGCCCTCTGAGTCTACCTTCTCACCTTAAACAATAGGACATGAAGCGGGAAAGACCGAGATACCCGAGCCCTTCCAGAGAGGGCCCGTGGTCAGACACAGCTCATTTACATATTTAAAGGTACAGACACAGAAACAGCCTGTTCTGAGCAGGGCTGAAATAGAGGGGTTTATAGACATGATCAAATACAGGATCAGAGTGGATTTAGAATGACGTTCACTTTGAAACATTACAGACAGGTTGTCTAATTTAAACCTTGTGCAGGAGAAATGACCCAGTACTGAGCGCCTAGGACTTCTATTTATGTTACCATGGTAACAAAAGAGCTATACATGTAATTTGTATGTATAAATATGTTACAACTTTAAAAACTTCAAGTTTAGCATTGTGTTCATTTGTTTGACCAGTTTTACCTTAATGACAGTTTTGACTTACAGGGAAACAAATCCAAATGAAAACTTTATATTTATCCATTAATCCGGGCCCTGGTTAGTCAGTCCTCCCCCCTAACCCCTTGACACCCGTGGTAAGAGCTGTGTGTGACTCCTCCCTTACATTAGAGACACGGCTGGTCAAAGGTGAAGCTAACTTGGCTCTCCCTTCGCTGATGTCAAAAGATATCAAGTCAACTTTTCCACGCCGGTTGTGTGAATGAATATCGTCTTCCCTCTTGGCACGCAAGGATTCAATGAGACTCTGAGCTTGTCGGTGCCAACGCCGTGGTTGTTTATCAAATGAAGACGTCAAATCGGCGGAGGAACGTTTGATTTATGATTAACCCATTTTATCCTCTTAACCTGTTGATTTGTAAAGACATTCTCTGATGAACACGAGGCATTAAAACTCAGGAGAGAGCTGGCTGCTATAAATCTAACGGAAATCAGGTTTTATTTATTTACAGATCACCCGGTGTGTGTGTGTGTGTGTGTGTGTGTGTGTGTGTGTGTGTGTGTGTGTGTGTGTGTGTGTGTGTGTGTGGTCACAGCGGCCTGCTGTATCCGTTTGCACGACTGTGCAAGCACACAAAGACAGGACAGATATATATCAACGTGCTCTAAAGACGATCCTCCACTGTTTTGGCAGCCATTTTGTTTCCTAAATACATAGCCTCTCCTCCTCAGCTGTCTGACTGTCGGTGCTGTCAGCCTCTCTCGTGTGATTGGTCTGATGGGTTTGATGCTCATCACTCTGTCAGGCCGGGCTCGCCTTTCATTAGTCTGGGCCCCTCCATCCGCCACACTCACACAAATCACATTGACATCCAAACTCCTCAGATCCACAGAGCAATTTAACTGATATTCATTAGAGGGATGACAAGAGCTGATGGGAGATCTGTGGAGTGGAGGAGTGGGGGGACTCATTCTCCTCCTCTCCTATCCCTGTCCTGTCCGCCTCCTTTCTTCCCCCTTCACTGCTGACTTTGTTTTAGGAGCATTGAGGCGCATCGGCGTCTATAACTACCCAGCCCTCAAGGATATTCAAGACAAAAGAACAATGGATAACACATCTAATCTCCTCTTTATTATCACAGAAAAATACAACTGAGAGGAGTTTTGTGTCTTTCATGCTAAATAATTGGCTACAGCCGATCCACAGCGTCTACATTGCTCTCCTCCAGCAGCGTCTATAAAGCTCATCCAAGCAGAAGTCCAATCATTTAGCCCTCTCCCTCCAGCCCCTCATTAACCCCCAAAGTGTCAACTATCTCATTAACGCCCCCAACCATCCTCACCCCGAGTCCATCACTAAGCGTAAAGCATTCATCAACACATGCAGTGTTAAAAAGAAGATGGTTTTATATCTGCGAGGACTGTGTGAGCTCGGAAAACTCGCACGATATTCAATAAGGCAGCTCAGCCTTTTTCATTTGCATTATCAATGGCTACCGGTCTGAATCCCATCTTTCAATTATCATCCTTTGTTAAAGGCTTTATTCTGCTTGTCAGATGTGAGTCATCACTGGGTTCTCCCACAACGTTACACCAATGTATCCTAAACGTCGGAGGGCCGGGAGCGAGTCTGAGGCGGTAATGAGTTTGTGTGAGAAGACGGGGTCAGGACACAGTGTGTGTGTGTTAATTAATCTGTTCCCGGGTGGGAGGAACTGAAGCGAGATGATGAGATTTAAGAGAGTAAATGGGTGTGCTGCACTCGAGCTGTCCTCTGTTGAGTGAGCGAGCAGGGTTAGAGGCTGGGCAAATGGCCGTCACCATGGTAACCAGATAACTTCCCCCGGCCCCGAGTCACTCAGTCAGTCAGTCATGACAAGCAGAGCCTGGGAACATCAAACAGAGAGAACATGGTGTCCCCAGGGGTCTTCAACGAGACAAAGGTAGATGGAGAAAATCAGAGAAGTATATGTGTGACCGTGTGTGTGTGTGTTTGTTACGCAAACTCTACAACATAAAAAAAAACTTTCTCATTACATGGCGCTGTGCCTGAATTGTGACTACTCTGATAGCGTCAACACCTGCCAGTAATATTGTTAGATCCAAAAGCCTGCTTTGAGGGAATAGCACCTGTCTGTGCATCCTGCACCACTGTCAGCTCGTCTCAGCGCGCCTATATAGGATCCGCTTTATTTTTTCCAAGGGACAGTCTTGGCGTCCAGGTGTGTGCCAGATCTGCTGTCTGTGCCCAGGGCTCCTGATGGCATCCAAGCCCCCGTGGTAATCAGCCCGCTCTGCCTGCTGTTGCAGCCCGCCTGCCTCCTCCTCCTCCAGTGGCTCGTTTCAGAAACATCTGGTGGTTTACATGCAGCACACACCACCTGCCAGACGCCTCGCAGGCAGTGGCACCGCTCGCACCTCAACAACAAGACGACACAGAAATCACCGGGAATATCGAGACAAATTGCGGATGGGAAGACAACTGCGGAAGGCTTTTCTAACTTCTGCTCAGGGTTTCTGCAGATGTAGCCCTGTGAGCAATCTGTCAGCTGATTTGTAAAAGCTTAGTCAGTACATTTTGGGGACAACAATTGCAGGACTGTTTTTTTTTTTTCAAAGATGCAAGGAGGGTGAAGAAATTAGTGCTGTCAATAGATTACAAATATTTAAATGAGATTTAACACACTATAAGCTGTGATTAATCACATCAATCACAATTTTGAAATACTTGTATTTACTTTATAAAATGTTGAAGTACACCAAATGTGCCTGCCAAATCCTTATTTAGGATTCTGGGATGGCCGGAGCCACCGAAATTGTAACTGTCAGATGTGTTTCAGGTGTCAAGCTCACCTGTACAGGTTGCATCTTTCCTCGGGTCACCATTACTGTTCACTTATTACTGTCAAGACTTCCTCCAGACATTTTCATGACTTAATGGTCAAGATTTTAAATCCTAAACATCAAACATGTTTGATATAAATCAGAGCGCCCCCGACAATTTCTGAGCACATCGGGGACGATAAGATCGGATCTTTTTAAGACTCACACGACAAGATCATCTGTGCAGATAATCGGCTGAGAGCAGCCTCGAGTCGGGAACATCCTCGCGATTGTCAGGAAGGAATCGCACTTCAAACCGGCCTGATTATCCTGCAGTCTGAGGCTTTAAGGTCTCTTGATTAATCACGTTCGACTACATCAGAAATGTGATGTGGATACTGTGTCTCATAAGTAAAGTGCTCAGACATGTCACTTGTTGAATCGATGCCGTTTAATTCACCTTTATCTAAAATGACTGAATGTGAAATAAAACACGTTTTATGCAGCAGTTAATTCAATTTAATCATAGAAGCACAAGGCATTAACATATTTGTATTGATTTTTTTTTTATCAAATAACATTTATAAAACTATTGTGCAAAACAATGTCCTTTTAATCTTCTTCAAAGGCTCTGCACCAGTGGATAGTCATAGTCCTCTTAAATTAGGAAATATAACAAGTATGCATAATTTAAACAGCGAGTGGTAAGCTTATACACTATATTTACATTTGTACACAGACCTGGATTTGAAACGCCCCTCACTCAGTGATCAAGAACAAGGCAGCTTTTACAATCAGCATGAACATGATTAGGCTGTACAGAGGAAAACATAAAAACAAGCAGTGAACGTTTGCTGTTTGGCAGATTCTTTAAGGAGCTCTCTCAGGCATTTGGCTGTTTTAGAATATTCAGAAATGACCAGTGTGAGAGGGAGCATTAAAAACCTGACAGGACAGGACTGTACACACGGGAACACATGCAGTCTATCAGCAAAATCAAAACCAAACTCACAGAAACACAAAATAAATACAATAAAGTTAATACACTTCAAGTTGTCAGCTGACCTTCTCGTCAAAGATTCACCGTCATCTTTATGTAATCTGTCCTCTGTTGTCTCACAGTGAGGGAGACAACCAAGCGGACTCCAAACTGGCTGGATTTCTTTGACCTCGAGTATATTTGAAAGTTAAATAAAAAGAAATCAGAAATGTTTACAGGCCCAACAGATGTAAACACCTTGTGCTGACATTAGAAACGTAGTTCATGGCATCTTTATGCATAACTACACTTTTTTTGACAGTCATCCTGCATGTGTGTGTTTTTTTTCCCCAGTATGTCTGCAGCTGGGAGCCATTTAATGTTTCTCTAGTTCACACACATACAGCAGATGGTCCTCTGGAGACTTCCCATGGCTCTTGCTCAGGTGAAGCTTGATGGCATGCTTAGTGGCAAATTTACGGACACAGAGCTGGCAGCGGTACACTGCCCCGTTACTACTGCAGTCGTCTTGTGATTGTGCAGAAAGGAAGGACTCCTGGGGCACCAGTTTCTCAGTGAGACTGTTGGAGTCCCTCACAGTCTGTTTGGGGGACAGCTTGGCCAGGTCTCTGATTCTGAAGCCTAGGTGGGCTTCCAGGTGGCATACGTACGCTGCTGGGGTTCGGATCTGGGAGGCACAGTCACTACAGAAGAATATAGGCTGACCAGAGTCCAGGTTTTTTAGGAACTTTGTTCTGCCAGTCCTCCTCAGCTGGTACTTGACGTTAGCCAGCCAGTGGCTGATGGTGGTCATAGAGAGTCCTGTGAAACGGGATACATGCATCCTTTCCTGGGGGCTGAGGTCATGGATTATGAACTTCCCCTCTGACGTCGGCCTCAGGCTTGAGGCAAACTGAGCCTGCAGGAGAAGAAGGTGCTGTGGGTTCCAGTTGGAGTGACGCCCTTTCCGTTTGTTTCCATGCAAGGATGTGTCATCATCGTCATGAGTTGAGCCAACGATATCGACTTTATCTGTGACCCGGGACCTTGAGGGGGGCTTTGGGACATGATGGGACTGTGTCAGGTTCCTCAGCATGTCTGAGATATCTGACAATGCGTTTTCATGCAGCGGGCTGCTTGATGTGTAGGGTGAGACCACTGTTAGCTTAGCAGGAGTAATGAGGGAGGAAGGGGAGATGGAAGAAGCTGTGGATGAAGGGGTGAGGGGAGCTGAGCCAACGGAGCCTCCTCTATCGCTTTTCCCTTTTGTGAGGTCCATAGGCTGGTCATCGCTGGGCTGGCAAAAGCTATTATCAACCACACCTTCCTGCTTTTTGGTCTGTGAGGGAGGGGCGGCCACAGCAGCCCGCTCAGCCATGCTCTGACTGAGTCTGGAGAGCAGGCTCAGGGGATCTTGGTTTGGCAAGGAGGGCTTGGCTGCTTTCCCCAAATGAATGTTCATTACTGACTGAAGAGCACTTAGAGGGTTGACAAAGGGCTGCTCTGGAGGAGTATGGCCAGTAATAATGGCAGTGCTGCCTCTTAGTGTGGAGGCGAGAGGGGACCTGACTGCTGCCTCTCTCCTGGGTTCTGTTGCCGGGGAAGCTCTGTCGCTATGGCTTCCCTTGTCGCTATTGGCCGGGGTGACGGCCCTCCATTCCCGTGGTGAGTCAGCCTCTCCTCCCTTGAGCGACTCTCCAGTCTCGCTACCACACGGTGAGAGATGGCTCTCCATCTTAGGAGACATCTGCTTCACCCTCCGCTCTACTTTCGCTACTTTCTCAGTCACTTTTTTCACCAAATCCTCCATTGCCTGGAAGTTGTTGCTGGGGAAGGGGGAGGAATGACTAAGCGGTGGTGAAATAAGGGGCTGGTTCTTTGGAAGGGAAGATAATGCTATGTCCCCTCCGTTGAACAAGAACTTCATTGGGGAGTTCTTTTCCATGCTGCCCTGTTGGAGCTTGAGGGCACTGGGGAATTGGTAGGCTGCGTGGATGCTGGGGTAGCCGCCCCAGCTTGGATTCCCACTCTGTGCCTTATTGATGGCTGATGTCACAGTGTTTTCCAGTGATTTGAGGATATCAAAGCCCCCTTTAGGGCTCTCCTTCAGGTCCTCTTCCGTCAGATAGTTGTACAATGAGATGTCATATTTTACCTCCTTCTCTGCATCCTCCTCCTTCCCAACTGACGCTACAACTTGCCTCTCCTCTCCAACCAGCTCTGTCTGAGTGCACTCCTCCTCGACCTCCTCCTTTTTGATCTCTTTAAGGGGAGGGGTGGTAGCAGGGGGAGTCGGGGTACTTTGAAGAGGTGGAGGAGAGAAGGTGGAGGGTGCGAGTGGAACCGACTGGACCCTCTGTTCAGTAGGTGTGGCAACCCGGCCGGGGTTTGGGGACGTGGCTTCAGGAAGTGTTTTGATTTTCTTTCCCACAGAGCTGGTCACCCTCAGGAAATGTCCCGTCACCATCATGTGGGATCTCAGCTCTTGCAGTGTATTATGGGAGCTACCACACTCCATACACTTGAGGATCTGGAATTTGTTGGACTCAAACTGCCAAGCGTAGCTAGCACCGTTCTGGTGTCCGTAGCGGTTGCTGGAGGTGGTGTAGGGGCTGGAGGAAGGTCTTTGTGGGGGTTCACTCATGTCTGCAGGTGGATGCTTCGTTTTGGGGGTTGCTTCTCTAGAACGTGGCAAGGCAGTGAAGTCCAACCCTACAAGACCTCTTTTCTTTGAAGACAGGATTTTGGCTGCCACGGGGGCCATCGGCTCCTTCAGAGGCACTTTCTGGTAATGTTTGGTCTTGATCATGTGGACACTGAGGTCCTGCAGAGATTCAAAGGAGTGGCCACAGTACATGCACTTTAAAACTTTCTGAGCATCCTCCTTCCCCTCCATCTCTAACAGGGATCGCTTCCGTGGCTTGGACCAGCGCTTCCCCCCACTGCCTGCCCTGTCGTGGTTGTCATCGCGGTAGTGGCCTGTATCATTCATGTGAACTGTCAGCTCCACTAGGGTGTCATAAGCAGCACTACAGCCCTTACAGCGGAATTTACTGGCCCCGGTAAAGATGGAGCCAAACAGCTTTGGGTTTTGTCTGTGGAGCTGGACTGTGCTGAAGAGGCTGGGCTCAGACTGAGTGTGATGACGGCTCTGGGGAGGGTGCTGTTGTAGAGTCTTTGCCACTGCAGACTGGTGCCAGTCATAGCTACCACTGCTGCAGCTGCTACTGCTACTGGTGCTGTTGCTGCGAGCTGGCTTCTCTGTCGAGACTGTTGATGGCACCTGTGGCGGGGTGGAATTAAAGTTCAGTGGAGACCACAGAGGGCTGCTCATGAAGCTGGAGTAGATGGCCTTCATTTGTTCTAAGGTGTCCACGCCTATGGGAGGTGTTTTAGTGCCACCATTCAGAGGTGCAGTGACCAAACTGCCCTCAGCCTTCCCAGAGGGGCTCTCAAAGTCTGAGAGGCGGTCACTGGTCTCGCTCACATGTGACTCACTGTCCATCTCTTGGCCTGAGAGCTCTGGGGCCCCTGCTGATTCCTGGTCGCATGCTTGCTCCTTGGCAGGCCCCACGCTCTGCTCCTCCAACTCATCTTTCATGGGAAGGTCATCCTGAGGGGCTGAGGGCAGGTCATCTGCTTCTGCCTCCTCTTCCTCCACGACGGGCTCTGTCAGGTCCTCGGGAGAATAGGCTGCGAGGAGAACGGAGACAAAGAGAGACAGAACGAGATGAGTTAAATTGCAGGGAGTGAACACGCTATGTTAGAATAACTGGAGAAAAAGTTTCCCTGCTATGTGTGCCCGAGGACTCCCAGGGATAAATGAGCCATCTGTGTGGGAGCCTTTAAAGCTGAGCTGAGAAATTACAGTCATCCCATTTCACCTCATCAACCGTTGAGGTGTTATTTTCCTCTAGGCGAGCCTGTATTTATATACTACCCCAGCCACACGGAACTTATGCCTCCCCTCTTTTCACTCCTTCTATTGGAGGAAAACAAAAAAGAAATATCTTGGCAAAAACATAATGCGCCATTTTATTTATCTCAGGGCGCAACAGCTTGAAATGAAAACTAAATCTGAAATTAATGAAGCCCAATCTCACTGTGGCATTCTCCTCTGGGGTAATAAATGAGTTGGATCAACCTCCATCTGTCAGTTAATATGTCTGACGCCTCTTCATCTGCCTCTTCTCTGATTACACACACACATGCAGACACAGAGACTACCACACACACAAGCGCAGACAAAGAGCATATCTGGAAGATTTTACAGAAAGGGATGTCAGAATTTTGTTGCTGAGCTGAACGTCCTACGGTGTCGTCTGGACTGAAAAGAGTTCATTAGTTTCTTAATTTGATGAAGAGAGTCATTTTCGAGATGCACTTCTAAAAGCAATTCTCAACAGTGGAAACAGGTGGCAACCACAATACAAAGACAGCTTAAAAAAAAACTAAAACAGAAGGGAGGAGGAGAATGAGAGTGTAGGCAGAGGGAGGTAAGAAAGAGTAGCATCAAAATGAAGGCAAAAAATGTTTTTTGTATGTTACTGCCTACAAGGAGAGGGATGTGTGTGTGTGTGTGTGTGTGTGTGTGTGTGTGTGTGTGTGTGTGTGTGTGTGTGTGCACGCATGAGTTTATATATGATGAACCTGCCCTTTCTAATACACACAAACCGGTGTCTCCAGTGGTGGTGAGCCAACACACCAAGTCATCCACCACTCACCCCTTTCTGCAATGTCACCCTCCCTCATTTCCTGTCCACCTCGCTCATAAAAACCGCTTGACTTAAGAACAAAATCCTGAAAGAAGCGAACGCATGGAGACAAATCTGAGGCCATTTGGACAATACTGTAAACTGAGACAAACTGCAAAGAAAAAGCTATAGGTGAAGCTATAGTTTTAGAGCACACACACAGACACACACACGTACACAAATACACACACTGTGACTAAATCCTTCATTCCCCTCTCCGCCCCACGCACACACACGTCCAGTCTAAACAAAAATGTCATAGCTGAAATAACTCTCATTTCCAGTGCTAACAGCCAATCTCTCTGCAGCCATGCGGCTGGCGCTGGTCTGATTTGGGCCCTGGGGGCACAGTCAGCAGGCAGCCCTACTGAGAGGCCAGCCTAATGGAGACCTGGCAGGTGCGGCCCACTCTCCGTCCTCCCGGAGATTTGGTTTGTCACTGGGTATCCATTACCTGCCATTCTCCGCTGATAGGCCCCGACAGCCCTGATCAAAAGATGTCGTCGGGCCCCAGTCCGCTTGGCAGTCAGTGGCATGTCGTTTGTAAAAAGGGCCAAGCAGGGTGTAAATAAAATGACATGATCACTTCCCCGGCCCCTCATGTTCTGGACACAATTATGATAATGTGGACGTGGAGGGGAAGGAGGGAGGGAGGGGTGTGTGAGGATGAAGAAGTGGGCGAGGAGGTAAATCGCTTACGCTCCGGCAAACACGCAAAGGAGATATCTGACTGCTAGCAGAGCTCATACGACCGTTCGACCCTCTTTCTTCTCTCCTTCTCTGCAGTGCTTGAAGGTTTCCGTGTCAGATTCTCATTTGAAGAAAGGGAACGCATCGAGAACGAGGTAGTTCAAGTGTTTGCATCCTCACGAGCTGGTCACAGATGTCAGCCTGCATCAGGGAAATCATGCACAGCGCTTGACCAAGCTGTCAGGTCACCTTCCTCTGCCTCATCAAGAAAATATTTCTTCACAATGTCCAGATATCTCATCAAACAAGGGACATCAGAACATGACACTCGTAAAAATTAAAACTACATCAATCACTGTTTTGAAAACACAGAAAGGAAAATAAAAGTCTGACCTAAATGTTGGGTCACTTCTTGTTCAATAACCAAAAATGACAGGCATCATCGTGCACAATGTCTGAATACTTTGGGGACACTGTGCTCTCTCTCTTTCTCTCGCTGCAGCTTTAGGTCGAAAATGCGACTGAAGACCGGAAGTTTCTTCAAAGTGTCTGTTTTTTGGGGAATCTGATCATCCGTTTAATAAAGGCAGGACTTTTTAAATCAGGTGATCAGACAAATAATGAAGCTTCCATCTAACTATCGTCTATCATGTCATGTTATCACACCGACATGCGTGCAGAGGCCTCTCTGAGTGCGCCTGAACGTGCTGGTAAATGTTTTACATTTCATACTAATAGAGCTGCAGCCTCTTACCTTAGTGTTCATTCGTCATTACGCTCAGATAGAGGTCCAAAAGGACTCGCTATAAAAACCTACACAGCCTAGCTTTGCTCCCTGGCAATTTAAAATGCAAAACAAAAACCATTATGTCTGAGCACTATCTGTTAATTTAATCCCCAATGACTGATAATCCATCACACAGGGCGACAACCACATCCAATTATTCTCCCTGGCTTGACTGACAACAGAGGTGATTTATCAAGCTAATAAAAGGTGATGGGAGTATAGAGGCTCCCTTAGAACGGAAAGAAGAAGAAGAAGGGTTATGAATACAACAATGCTCTTGGATGCAGTCTTAACTAATATGTAGGCATATGGTGTGGGCTAATGTGTTAGTGTGTGTGCGTGTGTGTGTAGTGATAAAGGGGGAGGATGCCATGTGGAGGAAAGACAAGAATCATTACGCTCATTGAATGATTCCTTTTTTTTTTCCCTCACAAATGTTAGGAGGTGCACTTTCACACAATCAACATCTCAGTCACGGCTAACCTGAAAGTAGCAACAACACGTTCCCACAAATGCAAAGAAAAACACACATTTCACCTCAAGAAACCGCCGCAAACACGCCCACATTTAATTATAAATAAAGATAGTCAGTCAGTTGTGACACCAGTACACACACACACACACACACACACACACACACACACACACACACACACACACACACTCACACTCACACTCACACTCGTACACACACGCAGATGCAAGCGATGAGGAAAGACAGTGACATCTTGGCATGCAGGAGGCATTCCTGTGGAGTGTCATTTTCATAAACATAAGGGCTGCAGACGAGGAGGGAGAGATCATCTGATAGAAATACTGCAGTGCTGCTCTGACGATCAGGAACAACACACACAGGGCAGGGACACGGGGGCGATTAAGCAGGAAGGTGCTCTCACTGTCTCTCTGTCTCCGTCTCGGGGGGTTGTTCCTCCTCGAGTGCTGCTCAAAGCACGGTCTGTTTTCGACGCTGCATTTAAAATGGGCCAAGTGTGCAACGGTGATAAAACACGAGGACTAAAGAAAAATCAATGTGTGTTTACCGTTTAGGAGTCTTTGTGCTGCTTTTTATTTTTGCAGGATTATCAATTATAATCAGGAGTGAATTATTAAAAGCACTAAGCCCCTCTCCCTTTTCCTAAATCTGTCCCCTGATGACCACAGAAAATAATTTGGTCGGCGCTCCACAGCTGGGAAAACAGTCTGCACGCCGGCTCACACCCACAGCAGCGAGTAAACAGGATGTGTCATTAAACCCTCTACCTGTGTCTGACCCTCAGAAGCTCTGAGAAATAAAGACAACCTCGCCAAAGGTGCAGTGATATTAAAAAAAGAAGTGGAGCCATATGTGCGCTCATCCTGAGTGCAGCACTTCCTCTGTTTTTTTTCTTTTCTTTTAAAAGCATGCATGGACGGTACACGTTTGTGTTCTCTCATCAAAAGGAGAAAAAGTGATTCTTTTAATGAAAGTGTTAGACTGTGATGGCTCGTTTTTAGTCTCATTTAAATCTGACCAGCTATAAAATATAAATTCATCTTAATGGGAGGAGATGCACAGCAGGAGATTTTGCTGATTTAGCTAAAATACACAAGAAATACTTATAAAATCAAGAAGATTTTATTGATCAGCTCTCAGTGAATTATTTATTTTAGTATTTATTTTAAGTGTTTGATTTCCTCCATTTTATTATTGTGTTAATTCTAGCATTTTATCGTCCCGTGTTTCCTCATTAAGAACTCACACACACACACACACACACACACACACACACACACACACACACACACACACACACACACACACACACACACACACACACACACACACACACACACACACACACACACACACACACACACACACACACACACACACACACACACACACACACACACACACACACACACACACACACACACACACGAAATAAAGTCCAACGTGTAAGAAAAAGGCAGAGGCAGACGGACGGTTTTAAATAAATATTGACATCAAAGAGGAGAGTACAGACGTGTGTAAAGGACGTAAACCTTTATCCATCCAGTCGTTCAATCAGTGAGAAGAATTACAAGATCAAATCATCACAACCTGATTTCTACCAGGAATAAATGAAAGAGCTGTAAGTACGATTATTTAGTTCATCTGTCAGAATGAATCCTTCAAAATAATGTGGGGAAAACTTTTTATTTTAGTGAATAATAAACGTTAAACTTGTGGCGATGCTGCAGATGATTAAGTCAGGTGTTTTTAAAATATAAATACGACGGTAGAGGAAAAGAGAATTCCTCCGACTCATCTTTATGAAGTTAAAATAAAAAAAACAGACGTAACTGAAGCGTGTAGAGACTTTATCATTCAGCATATAATATCTGAAATCACCCTAAAACATTTCAAGTAAGGGTTTTGATTTGTGCATTTAATGTTTTTTTATTTTTAAAGATAAAAGAGACATAAGGACGTCTTATTTCCGTCCTATAAAATCGTTTTAAAGGATCAAACAGAAGCTAATGTTAATGTAATGAAGCGGTCGGCTTTATGACATCATCCCATATTTATTCATAACTGCCTGCAGAAAGACCCCGTGAACCTGGATCTGATTTAAATCAACACATGCACATTTGATCAGTAGTATTAGTGTTAGCCTCCTGGCTAACATTAGCTCCCTCTGGGCCTGCTTATGTCCGTTACAAAGATGGCTAATAATTAGGGCTAAATGGGCAATTCATCAAAACCGACATTCAGAACATCTAAATCGATGAAATCTTACCCATGCCGATTATTTTTATTATTTTCAGGACAGTCACAGGAAGCAATGTCCGTCCTTTGGACACATTTTGTCTTTAGGGAAGACGACACCGAACAAAAAGAAGTCACTGCAGAAAAACTGTTTGCAAGAAATCCAAGTTATTTATTTTCTAAGTTCATTTCTACTTTAAAACTAAAATGTGTCATTTTCATTTCAAGGGATTCTTTAAAATCAGTTTGAAATATTCAATAAATAAACACAAAATAGTTCATCAGATTTATGAACTGAGGGCAAAAAACAAAAAGGAAATAATTGTTAATTAATCGTAATCGAGGTAAAATGTTCAATTCATCATGTATTGATTTGAGGTCATACCGCCCAGCTCTACTTATATTATTTGAAGATTTTTGAAACAGGGTACATGTTACTGAAGCAGTGAAAAATTAGGATGGACCATGTTTTGTTTTTTTTAAATGGTTTATTTTGTGGATTTGTACGTCTTTATTTTGAGACAGGACAGTGGATAGAGTCAGGGACAGAGAGAGATGGGGGGGGGAACGACACGTTAGGCAGGAAGTCACAGGCCGGATTTGGCCGGTGTCTGCTTAGAGTACTGCAGCCTCCATACACGGGGCACACTCACTAAGCACTTCTCCTTCTACATAGAGTTCTGATCTGTCACGTCAATAAACTTGATTTGAATTGGTCCCTTCAAAGACAAAGCTATACTCCAGGGACAGCAGAGGTCCCTCATAGCATTGGTGTGTGTGTGTAGACCGATTCAACAACAACAATTCAAATGAATGATCATCCTCGACAGCAGGGTGTCACTTTTTCTGGTGTGGGTCCTCTACAGATTGTGCTTCTGCAACAGTGGCGTAAAAACGTTTCACTATCACTATCCTTTGTGCTCACACTTCTGATACACACACACTTACACACACACACACACACACGTCTCCAGCATTACACTTTGCAACAGGCTCTCCCCCTCTCCCCATTACGGTTCTGTTACGACCTCTGATTGTGGATCAGGGAAGAAACGACTTTGTAACCGTGGGTTACAGATTGCACGGCCTGTTAGCACCATTAGGTACACGCAGGGGGCACCCCTAGAAAAAAAGGTTGAGAACCGCAGCCTCATAGCTTACTGTAAATCAAAAAAAAAAAAAAAAAAGGTTTGTTGCGTTTTAAGAACACAAAAATCAAGCATCAGGAGAAAGTGTGTTCTAATGTGGTTCAATAAAACCTACTTTCATGCATTTCTCTGTCTACAGGACAGCTGATGGAGGTGGGGAAAAAATAGTTTCATCTAAAAATCAAGATTCTTAGACTCCTTCGGGCTAAACAGTCACTCCCTGCTAAGTGCTAAAGCTAGCTCTTTAACTCAGTAGAATGCCAAATGGAGCAACAAGAAATTCAGCCAGTCTCACAGATGACTGGAGTAGATCCTGAAGTATAATTCATAAATAGTCTTTGAATCCATGGATCCAGAATCATTTTGAATCAAAAATCGATTTTGGATCGAATTGAAATCAAATCGAGACACCCAAAGATTCCCAGCCCTAACATTTTCTTTTGTACCTACCCTGTATTATACTGTTTTTATATTTTCACTCGTTCTCTTGAAGCTCCTCGACAGTAGGAGTGCTGCTTTCTTCTTCTTTACTCTACTTCTGTGTTCGTTTTTTTTTGCACCATTCACACATTCCTTGTTTGTGTAAGCCTCCTTGGCTGTAAATAATATAATTATGAATATTAACCATTTAAAGAAAAGAGGAGAAGGAGATGGACAGAGTCGCAGAGACCTTTGCTCACATGAGAAAAAAAGTGAAGTCAGTTGGAGATCTGCTGGGAGGGCTCGGAGCGGAGAGAGTTAAACCGGGTCTGAACATGACGAGTGCTCCTTGACATGTGTACAGTATTTGAACTGGACCCTGACGCCCTTAAACCAACACGGCCCCTCAGCGGGGGGCTTTCACTGACAGGAAACAGCCTCAGAACACTACAGGACAGGAAGTCACCTCAGCCTCAAAAAGACACAAACCGCAGACTTCCACTCCCTCCTCAAGTTTCCCAGCAGCCCCCAAAATTCTTTAAATAGATTAGAATAATTCAGCCCAAAACAGCCCCATTCTGTCAAAACAGCAGCAGATCAGTAACATACCTAAAATGCCTTTCTGTTGTACACATTTGTCAAAGCAGCACACTCAATCTAACTTAGCGCGCTCCCTCATCTCCCTTTGATCCTTACAGGCTGCCTCGGAGTCCCACGAGAAAATATGGAACAGGTGATCTGTGGTCATCTGAAATATGAATAAGTCCTGACATAATACGGTAGGCCGTGCCGCGCTGCTCCTTTTCCACCTTTTTAATTCATACCTCTGCCTCCACATTACCGCTCGAACAGGCCGTCGTGTTCCGAGCGACCATGGGTGTCTTTGTCAGTTTGTATTTGTGTGTGTGTTCTCTACCCCCTGATGGGTTTGTGAATACATTGTGTCCGCCGATTGTAGTGCAGGATGTGTGATATGGGAGATGGGAAAAACAGAGAGATCATTCTGGCCCCAGGCAAAGCTTAGGGCTGAACCTTGTCAATGCACAGAGGAAGAGGGAGAGGGAGAGAGAGAGAGAGAGAGAGAGAGAGAGAGAGAGAGAGAAGGAAAGAGAGAGAGAGAGAAGGAAAGAGAGAGAGAGAAAGAGAAGGAAAGAGAGAGAGAGAAAGAGAGAGACAGAGAGAGACTGAGAGAGAGAGAGAGAGAGAGAGAATAGGGACACACACGAGTAGATTCAACCCTCAGATTATTTCTGTTATAAGTGGCTGCACACACCGACCTTCAAGACCCGAGCGTTTGTTTCATTTATCCGACATGAGACGAGTAACAAACACCTTAAGCTCCCCTCTCTCTTAACTCCCAAACAGGGAGAGAACGAGGTGACCGCACTCATAGCTGGAAAGCTCCTGCAGCCACAACACGTGCTGATCAAAATGGAAACACACAATGAGGCGACACAAACCGCTTCACAGCCTCCACAGGTGCAGAAAGAAGAAGAGCAGCAATACAGATCGAGATCCTGCAGGAGGCCGAGCATCCAGTCCAACCTGCAGCCTCGGATCATCGGCACCGTCCACATGAGGGTCTCAACATGTTTGAGTCTTCACTACTTTTCAAAACCACATGTTCAAAAATGAGGAAACGTACCGAAGCTTTAAAAATGATTCAGATCAAAAGTCCAAATTTTTTGCTTCAAAAGAAAAAAAAAAGAGAGTACATTTCAGTACCGAAACATTGCCAACGTATTAGTGCAATTTAGACATGTGCATTGGCTGCCTTGGAAACAGATATTAATGTTGTTGTTGTTTTACTAGTATAGTATCGTACATGTTTTTGACATCCCATGATCTTTCAGTTGCTCTCTTTTTCTTTTCGATTCCACATTTTTTAAATAATTGTCTCCTCATATTTGAAAACGGACGGAAACTTAAAAAAAAAAGACGGATCTTTAGTCGTACTATGAAACAAAAGCTGCTGTGAGAGAGAGAGAGAGAGAGAGAGAGAGAGAGAGAGAGAGAGAGCTCTACATCACACAAACAAATTGGCATTGCAGCATTGCCAACGTACTAATGTTGCAATTCAGAGAAATAGCAATTCAAAATAAGAAATGATCCAAAACAAGATGCCTTGTAATTCTATTTTTGTTTCTGTGGTATTGAACCAGGTATAAATGTTTTGTTTTTTTAGTGTCCACGTTTAAAATTCAGGTATCGTGACAACAACCCTCTTTCACCACAATGCACTCTGCTCCTGAAAATGTCCTGACATTACCCGATTGTGTTGCATGATGTAATCAGAGTCCTTTGAGTTGTGAGATCGTTATCAACCCCCCCCCCCCGTGAGGTGCATGTGTGGAAGGTAAGTTCCTAAAGATATCAGGGCCTCAAACTATCCCACATCTCTTCCTGCGTCTGTCCGTCACTGTTCCTCTCAGCTGTACTCGGGCAGATCTCATGAGAGGCTGCGTGCCGCTGTAGTGCTGTTTATTTCCTCATTCCTTCCACTGTTTAGGTATCATACCAAAGGCTGTTAAAAGGTCACTCAGTGCTGCGTCGTGTGAGGCTAATCACTCAGAGTTGAGTTGTGCACGGTTGAAACTATGAAGCTCATGTTGTACTTGTACTGCTCCTTAGATGTGCACCACAACACACAGGATTTAGACACGTCCATTTTCCTGTCTGCACTGAAGAGTTCAAGAGTGTAACATTCAAACAGTTCAGTGTGTCTGTAATCATCTTCATCTGCCCTGCAAACCTCCTGTGCTCAAACTCTGCAGATGACAGAGACTCACAGTCACACACTCGTTCACAATAATCACTTTGATTGAAGGTTTGTATTTTTTATGTTTTCTGAACCTGGATTAAAGTGAATCTGTGTAGATCGTCTGTTCTTCTCACCAGCTGTTTTAATTCACAATGTGGTTCAGGTTCAGACGACTTTATTTCTCCCAGAAGGTTAAATTCAGAAATTGTCACAGGAAATCGAGACAAACACAGTCGCAGCATTCAGACGATGACATTCACATGCCGAGAACAACAGACCTGCAGACGAACAGGTCGCCAAAATTTAGACACACACACACACACACACACACACACACACACACACACACACACACACACACACACACACACACACACACACACACACACACACACACACACACACACACACACACACACACACACACACACACACACACACACACACACACACACACACACACACACACACACACACACACACACACACACACACACACACACACACACACACACACACACACACACACACACACACACAAAATGGAGGCGGCAGTAGCTCAGTCCGTAGGGACTTGGGTTGGGAACCAGAGGGTTGCCGATTAAGTCCCGATGGAGACCATGATATGGAAGTTGGTCTGGTAGCTGGAGAGGTGCCCTTGAGCAAGGCACCGAACCCCAACGCGCTCGTGTGCGCTCCCTGTGCAGCAGCCCCACATCTCTCCACTAATGCATGTCCACGGGTCCTGTTTGTGTGTGTGTGTGTGTGATTCGCAGTGAGCATTTCTCCCAATAACAGAGTGTAAAACCAGATTTTTCCACTCGGGAATTTATAAAGAAAAAAAAATACATTGCCAGACAAAAATTGATAACAGATAAATGAATGACTCTAACTTATACGTTACTGAAATGCACAGGAAGTGATCTTAAACCAGTCACAGCTGTGCAGGATTCAACAGCCTGACAGCTGACGGAATAAAAGAGTTAAAGGGGGGCAAGATAGCGCCACCCAGAGGGCAGTAGAGAGAAGCTACTGACGTCGTCATGTCATTTTATTTTCTTAAATATTGAGGTAAAGTGTTTTCATGAGGAGTAGGAAAGTCTGAATGGTTCAGATTGCTGCAGAGATAAATGACTTCCTGAAGGTTTTGTGCTATAAGCTGCGTTACTGAAACAGTCTCAAGTCAAGTTTGGGGGTTCGAGTGGAACTGTGGCTCTGCAGGTCCAGAATCAGGGCCCACTGAGAAGTGAAGATCTGACATCATGTAACCAGCTCCCACAGGGTCAAAGGAGAAGAAATTGTGTTTTCACACATGCATATCGCTCCGGTTGAGCTGCATGTGTGAATGCAAACAGACTCATTTTTTTCATTGTGATAATGCAGCAGGAAATATTCAGGAAATTCACCCTGAGGGAGTGCACGACCGATGTGACTGCAGTGCATACAATAAAGCAGCTTAATGCTCAAGTAAACATAGTACTGGTATAAAGGCAAAGTCTGTCTTCATAGTCTCAGAATCTGTCTCATACTTTTTTATGCTTTGCCCCCTCCTCCCGTCCGACAGGGAAACCGTGATGCTGTGAATAGACAATTCAGGAAGATTTCAGGAGCATGCTTCCATGAATTTTTTTTAGAAATGTTCAGCAGTGCACGTTTGAAAACAGCTACAGAGAGAGACTGTTTCTGAAACTGGGATAAAGTTTGTGTTTGGTAACTTGGACGCTGTTTAAAAGTAAGATCTCAGGGTGTAGACAGGGGACTGAAGGGGATAAAGTCGGGTCTTGGGAGCGGGACAACCAAACCCTGCTCACAACGCACAGCTGCTGCCATGATCGCCTAGCAACGAGGAGGTGATGGACGCAGCCCCAAGATGGATGGCCTCCATAAATCACAGTGTGTGTAGGAGGAGGAGGAGGTATGAGATGGGAGAGAGAGGGAGAGCAAGAGGAGGACAAAAAAAACAAAACAACTGTTTTCTTTCACTTTTCTGCAGCAGCAGCAAACTGGCCTCGCCTTGACCTCGCGCTGCACGCTCTGCACGCTGGCTGTTGGGCTCGGGAATCTTCTGGAAAGAAGCGGAATGGAAACTTGTAGGTAATCATTAGCGTCAGTTAGATTGGATCCAGTAGATCATGGTTTAATGTATGATTGCATGCCCTTCAGTGTCTGGAGGTTCTTTTTTCATCACTCCACAAACTTTTTAAAGATAATAATGATAGACTACACCTTTCATAAAGCAACCCTCCAGGCTAAGGCAATCTGGGTAGTGTAGTTGCGGGATAAACATCCCTGGGCTATCTGATTATGGCCTACTGCTGCGGCGCTGGTGTCTAGTAACACTCAGAGAGCGCTCAGCCATCCATCACACAGTGAGTGTCTGTCTCAGGCTTTCCACCCTGCTTCTCCTCGTCCTGGCTCTCCAGTTACAGCCATACACGACCGGCCTAAATAATATTCTTCATGATAAATGGCACTATAAGCCTGGTATCCATCATTAATCTGATTTTTAAAGAAGCATCCATCTTGGAGAGAGCCTGTTAGGGCCACGGGAGAGCAGAGCAGCTCGGGTTCATTTAAAGGCCAGGCTGCTGCGTGAGTGATACCTGTCAGCCCCGCTCATCAGGGAGCAGCACACACACACACATACACACACACACACGTACGCCATTAAACATTGACGCCATATGGCCACACACACACACACACACACACACACACACACACACACACACACACACACACACACACACACACACACACACACACACACACACACACACACACACACACACACACACACACACACACACACACACACACACACACACACACACACACACACACACACACACACACACACACACACACACACACACACACACACACAAACACAGGTCCTCTTCAGAGCTTCTATGTGTGTTTCTTGTGCATTGATTACATGCTCATAACAGGAGCATCCACGTCCGCTCTCTAAGTGTATTTCTTCCTTCATTTAGATGTCTAGAAAGATGTCATGGAACATTCTGTCACTCATCAATACACAACTCAGAGTAACTCAATCCTCTCTGTCATCTCCAAAAAATCTCCCCTCAAAGAACCCTTCTCCTCGAGGCTTTCAGGAAAACTCTGTCCTGGAAAAGCTCTCTCACGCAGACGTCTTCTCCTCCTCGCTCTTTATTCCTCTGCACCTCATTCCTCTCCTTTTCTTTGTCTCTCAGCGTCCACTCTCTGTCTTTTTCCCCTCTTTCACTCTCTCTTTCTCTTCCTCTGAGCCCCCCCTCCTCCTCCCCTCCCTCTCTGTGTGTCTGGTAAAGCCTGTTTGATAAATGACACACGTCACCGTGTCAGAAGCGAAGGGTGGGTCAGTGATAAATGACTCTGTTGAAAAGGAAATCGGCTCTCTGGCATGGCCGGGCTATTCTCCTCCTGGATTGGGTTTCAGGACCCCTGAAGACCGGAGCAGCTCAGTTTCCCCGAAAAAGAGAACACATCCAACCGGGCTGTGACGCTCGCTACCTCTGGGAGGGGCGGGAGACGGAGAGAGAGAGAGAGAGAGAGATAGAGAGAGAAGGTGGGTGGGTGGGAGGTGGAGTTGGAGGGATCCAGCCTGTCCCAATTGTCGCCACAGTGCAGCTGCATCTATCACAACAGCGGTGGGACTATTTTTACAAAGCCTCTGCCTCAGACAGCAGTCTGGGCTGAAAACCTGAGAGCTGAAAGGAAACAGTTTCCTATTTTGTGACACAACTCCAGCACTTCCAGTCCTCTCTCTCTCTCTCTCTCTCTCTCTCCCACAGCCTGACATCTGCCAAGTGTGTGTTCAAAAGAGGAGAAGGCCCATTTCCTCGCCCCCTCTATTTTTCTCTTCATCACCCCCTCCTCCTCCTCCTCCTCCTCCCCTCTCTCTCTCTCTCTCTCTCTCTCATTCACTCACTCTCTGGCAGGGTGGCACTGTTATCATTACACAGGCAGGATTTATGGAGTCAGGGCCTATGGCAAAAACAAAAAGGCATCTGTCAATACCTGTGGGAAACACTCCGTCAGTCCCCCTCCTCCTTCCACTGGTGCTCACAGCCTCATTAGGTATGCACTTATCAGACACATAGATCACAGACGTGACTCAACCTCACCGGAATCCAGCAACAGGACTTTCATTAGCAACGGGGCCTGCAAGGCCAAAACATTTGCCGAGCTCACACCTGCAAACAACGCCAGCGGAGGCGTAGTGTTGTTGAAGCTCACTAACGCTGTCAGTTCGTCTGTCGGTTAAACAATTACGTCCCAGATCTCTCCCCGCTGCTTCCACGAGGACGAGCTTTTCACACATAAAAAAACAACAGGAAGGAGGTAGGAGGAAAACAGCTTTCTACATTTTCACTCGCTGCTTTTATATCTGCAGTGTGCTGTAAAGGTTTGTATCCTTACAAACGTCAACAAACCAGGTTTGTGCATAACGCTGTTGTCTTTTTAAGCTTGAATATGCTGCAAAGGTGACGTGCAAACCCTGAGAGGAGCGAAGGGAGGAAGACGTCGACGAGTAACGAAGAAGGCCTAAAGAGCTCAGAGAATTACGGCCTGACCCCTGCAGGTAGTCTACAGTTACAATTCCTGTCACCAGCAGCCAAACCACAACTTCTACACACATTTAAACCCAGTGAATCCAAAAGTGTATGCTCACTGATTTTAGTGCACACACACACACACCCACACACTTAGTGATAGATGTGAGTGATGTCTGCCAGTCTGGCAGCTTTAATCCTGAGCGGGCAGAAAGAAGAGACTGTTGCTGTGGAGTCCGGTCCAAATCAGACTGTGTTGGACTCTTCTCTCTTACACACTTGACACAGGTTACGACAGACAACGGGGGAGTCTGACAGCGTGCTCACACAGGCAACAGTCTGGACGACGTAATCAAGCTGCAGATTTCTGCAGACAAACTGTACAGGTGAGACATTCCTGTTGAATTGAGGCATCGTTGCCCTCATGTTGTTAGGCTGGTGTCCTGTTAGGAGGATTTCTGCAGCCGTTTAAACCTCTTCAGGGCCCTGGTCTGTGGCAGAGGTAATCAGCAGCCACAGAGGAAGCAGGTCTGTATTTCCACAGCTGGGGGACCAGTCTCTTTCTCATGTTTGCTGGGCTGTTTACGTGGCCAGCTGCCCTCGGTTGTTAAGAGCACTCAGACCTGACCCAGGTAGGCAGGCCCATTTGTCACCTGCAGCGGAAAATTGAGTTACAGCACAACCAAAGGCGAGCGGCTCTGTGTAATATCAAGTTGATTACATCAAAGTGGTGGCAAACCTCATTGGGCTGGGCACCCCGAGCTTGTCATCTCCAATCACAGGGCCTGTCAGGACTCCATCAGCCTCACGG
The DNA here is from genome assembly GCF_963930695.1 of Labrus bergylta. Classification (NCBI taxonomy): domain Eukaryota; kingdom Metazoa; phylum Chordata; class Actinopteri; order Labriformes; family Labridae; genus Labrus; species Labrus bergylta. The sequence goes on along the minus strand of NC_089201.1, from coordinate 6,197,414 downwards.
CTAATTGGAGCAACGCTAATGAAGCAGGCAAAACAAGTTTTCTACTGTGGAGAGAGAAACCCTCTCAGACGGAGGAAGGAAGGAGAGAGAGTGTGTGGTGGAGAGACAATGAGAAAGCAAAGCAGAGTGCGTGTGTGTGTATGTGTATAAATGTGTTTGTGTGTGTGTGTGTGCGTGGAGGGGCGGGAGGGGGATTTTTCATGCAAGTCTCAAGGTTGCAGTGGGCTGACTCTCCCCCTAAGTCCCTAATCAAGGCCCATCATCTGTCATCCTTTTCTTTGCTCTCTCTATCACCATGCTCTGTGCTGCAATCAATTCATCATCACCCTTTGTGTGCCACTGAACAGTTGACAACTTTATAACTTGCAGCTGCACGGGCTGACTGACAGGGGTGGAAGGGGAGCATGAAAAAAAAAAATGAAGAAATGAACAGATGAATGAATGAACAAAGGAGCGTGGTTTCAGGGAGAAAAAGTTGTTTTCTAAAAACACTAAACGATCCACATTACGGCCTTTATTTGCTCTCGACAGCAGAGCAACAGCCGTGTGGAGGAGAGAGAGAGAGAGAGAGAGAGAGAGAGAGGCGAGGAGGAGAGAGAAAAACATCCTTCTCACTGATCTGAAATCAGAAAGCTTTCAGTCATTCTTTATGTGCTCCCCGCGGCCACTCTGAGCCAGTGAGCATGTACATTAGGCTGGGGCATTTTGATGAAATAAAAGCCCAGGCCAGCTTATGGCTAAACAGAATGGGAGCACTCACTCAGCCTGTCTCTGATTGACCATTAAAGCCATTGATGAATGGGCCTGTCAGGGGAGAGACAATTAAATCAAACATGAAACAAAGCCGTTGTGACGGCCCGGTCTGACAGAGCAAACCCATTCCTCCCCTCCATTACATAGCACACGGCTCCTTTTACAACCTCTAACCCACTCCTCCCGCCCCCTCTGCCCACTCTGTGTGTGTGTGTGTGTGTGTGTGTGTGTGTGTGTGTGTGTGTGTGTGTGTGTGAACAAGTGAGCATGTGCACATGGGAGTGTGATGTTCTCTGCTTAAAGTGTGTGTGTGCGTGTCTCACAGTGAAACCACTTTGTCCCCCCTTCTTTTACTTTTTAGTGAGTCAGTTGACCATCACAGAGAGAGGGAGAGAGAGAGAGAGGGAAAGAGGGAGAGAGAGAGAGAGAGAGAGAGAGGGAAAGAGGGAGAGAGAGAGAGAGAGGGTAAAAAGTACACAGGGCCTTTCAAAGTGGTTTAAACGTGACGTCAGGGGTCTGTAGCACATGGTGGGAAGTGATTTTCTGATGCAAATCGGGAAGGATCAGATCAAAGCCGCATGACAGCCAATCAATCAACCGTCAAATCAGACATGGCAACTGTCGATTATGGCTCCTTCCAGCCCACGAAACCCCATTGTCTGCTCTCAAATTGTTTATCTTATCCCAAGAAAAAAGAGAAAAGCTCAGAGGTAGGGTTTTCACCCCCCCTGCTTGTGTTAAAAAAAAAGAGAAAAGAAGTTATGTGCTCGGATCAAATGCGCACAAAGCCCGAATGTCCCGTTCATGGCACGCCTCGGTCACTCAGCATCAGGAACACTGATTATTCACGGAAAGAGATTCAGCTGAGAGTAGGTAAACTTCAGGGAATCACGCTAGGGTAAAAAAAAAAAAAAAAAAAGGAAGCGAAAGTTTACAGCAGTCTAGTCATCCAATGGGACTACAGGAGCTGAGCGGCGTGCAGAGCCGAACCCACCGATTCACGCGTTGTTGTATACAAAGTGTACATCTTTACAAAGAGCACACTTTGTAAGAGCCCTCAGAGTGTCCCACAGTGACAAAGCATCGTCAGAGAACACGGAGTGGAAACGGAACTGCAGTGACTGTGAAGTGAGCTTTACACAACAAAGGTAACATCCGCAGTTTGACAAACAGCAAAGAGCCTTTTTTATTATTTTTACGCACGTTAAGAGTTGGATACACGTACCTGCCGCGCGCTTCGGCGCTTCTTGTTTCCTCCTCGGCATTTCTGTTCGTGGGGATTTCCGTGAAAGTCTTCTCTTTTTCTCGGGATTTGATATGCTCCCCTCGCCGTATCCGGGAAGATCCACCTCTACTCAGAAAGATTCACGCCTCCGTGTAGTTCACCGCACAACATCGGGGAGTCCGATGGGAAGAGAAACTAGGAAACATCGCGGCCGAGTGTCAGCACAGCCAGCCGGAGGGATAAATTTAAAAAAAACGTGTGTGAGCTGAAGGTGTTGTTGTGGTGAGGTCGCGATCAGAGAGAGAGAGAGAGAGTTAGCGGGGACAGCAGCGTCCGGCTCGGCTGCCTGCTCTGGCAACAGGCAAAGTTGAGGGATAAGAGAGATGATCGCGTCACTCTCAGCAGGAGAATGGGCAAACCCACCGCTCCCTCCGTTAACTCTTTACTTCTCAGGCAGAGAGAGAGAGGGGCGGGCACCGCGCGCGACCCTCCTCCTACCACTAACTCCACTGGCTGTGCGCGTGAATCACAGCTCACGAGCTATTAGTTGATTATTACACACAGTGGGCGGATAATGAGCAACCACAACACACACACACACACACACACACACACACACACACACACACACACACACACACACACACACACACACACACACACACACACACACATTAGAATAATACTCCACTAATGTCACCAGATGTGTGTCTCATCTGGACTCATCCTCTCTGGTTTGAACCGTTATCGCACTTAAACGTGTCTCTGTCATATTTCTGTAAATGTGGGGACACTCTGCTGTTTAATATCTCATTATTATTTTATTGGCCCGTCATTGTTTAGGTTTTCTAAGTGTCTGTAATTGACATTCGAGTGAGAAAAAAACACACACACGTTGATTATAAGATTTTTCCTAATAAACACAATCAGCCGCTAATAATATTATATTTAATCCCACACAATTACAAAGCTGCTGTTGACATTCATGGGAGGGGAGACCGGGGTAAGTTGTTACACACGCCCATCCTCCACCCCCCCCCCCCCCACACACACACACACACACATTAAACAGTTTAATAACACTAAATGCCTCATTTTACTTTATTCAAGAAGATAATTCAAACAAATAGACAAATACAATACTGAGGATTATTATAGAGATGGTTTTGATTTTAAAACTGATTCAGTGGCTCTATAGCTTAAAAAATAAAAAAGTCGGGGAGCAGTGCGGGTAACCAGGCTAAAGACATTATTTGTTGATTTATGTATTTGAGTTTTTATTGACCTTTATTGGTCGAGACTTCTCTCTCCTCTTGTTATCTGTTTTGTAATCTGTGTGTCATGATGGATGTCAATCTCACCGGCTATAAAACAAATCTACCTACAGGTACAAAGTAAGTCACAGAAGATAAATAGAAACTTTAATCTTATCAAGATAAACAAGATGTTAGGTGTGACCATTGATCATAAACTTTGTGAGAAGCTGCATTTTATTTCTTTTTTGTATGCTGATTTTATCCAGCGTCGTTTTTTTTTTTTAATGTTGATTGTTGTACAGTGTCCTTGTGTTTCCAGAAAGGTGCTTATAAATACAATTTGAAGTCATTATTCACAATTTATTGGTATCTTTTAGTTCTGTTTAAGACCGACTGAGAGGAGGTATGGTGTTACTACGGGGGCCGATCTGCAACAGCTGAAGCATCTGACATAAATTTAGGTATAGATATTAGTTCAAAAGCTGTTAGAAATATTTGAGGTGATGTCATACACAACAACAAATATATATAATAGGTTGAGTCCATTTTTAATAAATATTTGAGTGCAAAAAATCAACATTTTTATCCCTTTAACCGTCGGTTGGTAGGGATGCATTTTCATAACAAAGTAAACACAATATATACAAAATGTGCAATTTGAAGCTCTGATTTCTCACTTATCTATAATTCATATGACAATTTAAAAATCGACACAATGAGTCTGATAACACTGTAAATATATTTTTTTGGCTCCACTTTAACTTCACAAAAATGTAAAGGCACACTGTGTAGATTCCACCACCAGGGGGCTATCAATCAATACAATAACAAAAGATGACGCCAAAGCTGGCGGGGAATTACAGGAGTGATTCTCTCTGCTAACCCTCCCAACCGGGGGCGATCCGACCTGAGGAAGGGAATATGTTTACAGACGAGCTAATGTATCAGAGTATAATTTACATGACGTTTTTATCACAGCAGCACATACAGCAACAATATGGTAGCTTTTATGTTAGCGGTCTTTGATGTAACAGCCGTTGTTTCCACGGCAACCATAAACATGTCGTGTCTGTCTTGACGGCTCTGTCATAGTGGCTGCCTCTAAAGACACGTCCCGTTACAACTCTAAAAATACGGATTTCTCTGGCTTTGATAACTGTTGGAATATTTGAGGTAATGTAAGAACTCAACAACAAAATAAATATATAACGTAGTTTTAGTCCATTTTTAATATCTTAGATATTTCAGTGTAAACATTCTAATTCAATTCTACGTGTATGTTTAAGCTTATTACTAAAATTATTATATTTTCAATCATGTGTTGCAAGTAAACCTTTATTATAGACCACATTAAGTCTCTTTCATGTATATTCTTGTGGACAGAGGGAAAAAAGCCGGGATGAGATTTGTGCACAAAGTGAAGATGTTATTGTTCTCAGTGTACGATGTGTACAGCGCGGTGAGCCTTAAGTAACCAGGCTGTGAATGATTGATGGACTCATGAGGCATAGATGAGACACACAGAGATACTGCTAGTTTGTTAGCATAGGCTACGGCTCACAGTGTAGCCCATGTTAATCAGGATAACATCTTGTAGCTTAAATCAGGCAGAATGCTACCATATATTATTTAATAATCGATAATTACAAATTTCAGGGGACTCCATTTGAATTTTGTGCGACCTCCATATGAGGCCTGGGGCCCGCGGTTGGGACTGTAAAGATTAAGAACAGTCGTTGATTTTTTATTAAAGTGTAAAAATAAAATGCTCACATATTCTTTGTATTTTGCAACAAATGCAAAAAAATGTGTTAATAAAGCTCGCCATCACTGGCCCAAAATGTAAACACACTCGAGGCCTTTTTCTCGCCTCTTTAACGCGCGCGGTTAAATGTTTGCTTTCATCCCCGTAAAAGCACCACCTCTCCCGTGTATCCACATCAGGCCGAGATCAAAGGCGGTTCAAGGAAGCAGCGTTAAGTCTTAGTGCCAAGGTAATGACTTTTTCTTTTTTTTTCCACCGCTCGGCTCGCTTTTTTCTCGAGCCAGCAGTATCTCTGCAGAGTATAGGGGAGGGTCCCGGGTCTCCCCCTGTGCTGTGCCTCTGATGTGAGCTGACCCCTGCCAGCAGAAAGACACAAACAAACACAAGAACATGCTGCGTGTGGGTGCTCAATGCTACAGAGAACAGAGAGAGCTCAGAGTCCAGGATCTGCTCTCTCTACAAATCTCCAACATGATGCTCACATAAATGGCTGCAAACACACATCCAATCTCTCTTCCCTTCTCTTGCTCCCCTTCTCTCTCTCTCTCACACACACACACACACACACACACACACACACACACACACACACACACACACACACACACAAGCATCCTCACTAAGAGAAGAAGAATTAAAGGCCTTCCTGACCAGCTCTGCCTCCCCGTCTCTAAGAGCTCAGTGCCGGGGTCCTTGTCAGTTTAACTACGTGAAATTACAGCCCAAACGGGATGTCAGGGGTTAGCAGCGTCTCTGAGAGAACTATGTGAATATATTTCCTCCTATGGACTTGCCCCCATCATGACCTCACCCAGGAACAAGAAGTAACCAGGTGATTGGCGGTTTTACGGCCAAATTAAACCGTCTTGCAGGCTTGCTGCAGGCTGGAGGAGAAAGCAGCCGTTCCAAAATTAGTGAGCCATCATCATGACAGAAAGTAGCGGGGACATGGTGTCATCCAGCTACTGTATCGATTAACCCATAAATAGTATACGGCCTCTACACCAAGGCTCACGCTGTAAATGGAAGTTATCTCAGCTGTCTCTCTTTGCTCTTTGTTAAAACCCTGAAGTCTGCAGACTGCAACCTGGTCTGGTTTTATCACAGGAAGAACAAGAAGACATCATGCTTTAAATGAGAGAAATGCTAATCGTATAGTTTGTAGTTATATGAGTTCAAAGCATGCAGAGTGGATATTGCATTTTTACAGGAAGTGTTCAGGCTTTTAGAAATATTTTGAGAATTCGGTGTGATTCTCCTTGATGTCAGGTAGCCTGCTGCTTTATTCCCCTCGTCTTGCTCTTGACATCGGGATTATCATAAAAGAGGAACGTCTGTCGAGCCTGCATTGATTTGCACACAAGTTCGCCCGATCAATCTCAAAGTTGTGATTAAAAAGCTCGAGCTGCTTCTATTTTTCTTTTGAAATATTTCTGCAAAAAAAAAAAAAAGAGGCCGTGGTCTTTTCAATTTCATAGCCTCCAGAACACTCAAGTATTCATTGCGCTCTATTTTTCGCTTTCAACCTCTCTGCAGGAGGCAGGACGCATGACATCTATGTATGCTGCTCTCTTTCACAATGCTATTCAGCCTTCTGATGTGAGCTGCGAGCGATCCCTCAAACCCATCGGATCACTCTTTAGTGGCGTGCTCCCGGTTATAGGCCTTACTGACACTTCTCATGAGGAGAGGCATTCAGCTTCACTTTGTCCAAACTGAGGAGTTGATCTGTTTTACTTTTGTGGCTGTTTTCACACGTGCAAAGTGTGAACATTTCCAGAAAATGTCAGGACAATCTGAGCCTAAAGTCATCCTGAGCTGCTTGTTCACACACGGCCCTCACAGTGTGACCTTTCGGACGAGGGGAGGGGTCACAGGAAGCAAGAAAATGACGTTTAAAAATATGCTGCAGAGATACAAAATGGAACACAGCGACAGAGATTGACACTTTAATCACAATTTTTGGCCTTTACATCAATGGACATGTTCACAGTATCAACAAGAGTACTTGGGAAAGATCATGATTGTACCGGCTGCATGATATTAGTGCCATCACCCCCCTCACACTCACTTGCGGGAGCAGCATGAGCACATCAGCTCACTGGGACTCAAGTTAGATGGACGTCATAAATTCAGGACTAACTTGTTGATTTGTGTTTTTACAACGTGTATTGTAAAACTAAACAAAATCCATCCGACGGAAAGGAGCTGGACCGAAATGTTTTGCATGTACCAGCTAACAGCTAGCCACATTTAGCTCGACCATCATGTTTGACCACATGAGATTACACGTTCTGAGGGTGGAGACTCAAGTTGTTGGTGAATGAATCTGTCAGTGTGTGGTGTGCTGAGTTGGTCGTCTTGTTGCTCTCCACACACTTTGAGAACTGAACTGTTTGTCTCTCATGATTTGCCGTCATGTGTGGGGTCTCTCACATTTTCATATCTTTTAGTGTGTGCCAGTCTTTACTCTGTTACTCGACTTACCTCTATTTATCCTATTTGTCCTTTTTGGCAAGAGAATTCATAAAATTCTATCCTCTCTTATCTTTAAAACATTCTGCTGTTGGTGTTCACACGTGCAGTTCAAGCAGAAAATGTCAGAAGTTAAGTGCATGTGTGAAAGCAACATGAAGGGAAGTTAAAAAGGCAGAACACACACAAAGTAGTGCTTCCATCCATTCCCCACAAACACACACAAGTGTTTGGCTTTGTTGGCTTATCTGTGTATTCATGTGGGTATGTTCATGTGTGGGAGTGGGTGTGTAATGCATGGCCCTGTTGAGAAGAGTGATTGCTTTATTCCTGCCTTGTAGGTGCTGTGGGGGCCGGGCTGTGTCTTTGGGCAGCTGTATGGATGGCTTGAGGAGGTCTCCATCATTCATAAAGCGCACTCCTACATGTAGAATTGATCTTGCAAAGAAACCGGGTGGCAATAGCAGTTCATCAGTCTTCCACCGCCACAAATCACTCGGAGGTGTCCCCCCCGGGGGAGACGTGACACCATTGTCAGTGCGGAGGTCCCCTCGGACAACAGGAGGGGCAGGGTAGGGACCCTCGCTCAAACCGAGGGGCTGCACAGTGACCACTGAAATGTTTAAAGCATCAATAACAGGAGCAGCGACATGCAGGAAAGAGTGGGTGTGAATGTTTGTATGTTGTGTGAGCCTCTAAACAAAGGGAACTATCTGTCATTATGTGATGGACAGTAACGTTTTCTAAACATTAAAAGTCGACCTGCTGCCACGGACGTACAGCACTTTCATTCTTCTCCGTATGATTGTGCACTTTCTTACCTCTCTGCTTAATATCTTTGTTAAGATTTATCAGAACGAACAAGACGAGGAACAATATCACCTCCCATTTTTCACAGATTGGATTAATTTTGAACAGCACCTGCACGCCAGGCGCCCAAGTCAAACAGGTTTTATAAAGGATGCATAATTAAAGCTACCTTTACTCATTGTGTTTAATATATGCATCTCTGACTATTAATAACCCGGCTCATTAATTTGTATAAATCTGTTATGTACGGCACCAAGTCATTTCCACTCCTGTAAAGAGAATTGGTGAGATGAAGCTCTCGCCTTTGGCCTTGGGTTGTGCATTAAACTCGTCTTACATTAGGGCACATGTTCTCCTCCCCCTCCCCCCTCCTCCTCCTCCTTCTGCTCCTCACACAGTTTGGACTTTGCCATTGATCTTCATTCTAAAATAATCTCTTATCATTTCTCATTGTAAGCCTGCAGAAAAACCTTTTCCAGATCCCAATTCATTAGCTTCACTCTGAAAATAGAAAAGCTCAGGGAAAGGTGGGCATGTGATGAAAGCTCATCGTATAAGCACCTTTTAAATATGTCCACCCTGCGACCTTTCAGCGGGGTAATGCACGCTACGAGGTAATCAGGCCCCCTCTCGGACGAGGCCGGACGAAGTCCAGATGTTTTGATGCTTCTTCTGATTATCTTGCCAGACCATCTTGTGGTGTTAGGTGCGTCAAGAGTGACTCGATCTGGGGCGCTGGTGGCGCAGTGGTTAGTGCACGCACCCGATGTATGGAGGCTAAAGTCCTCAAAGTGGGCAGCCCAGGTTTGAATCCAGCCTGTGGTTCCTTTCCCTGATTTCCAGCTCTATCCACTGTCCTATGTCTAAATTAAAGGCCCAAAAAGCCCAAAAATAAATCTTGAAACAAAAAAGAGTGACCTGTTTTCCTCAATGTCAGGACACAACGATTTCAAATTATAAACATTAAACATGATTAATGTTTATAATCCCAAATTCTGTCATGTGGGCGCTCAAGCTCTCTCTCTCTGTGGATTGTCAGGTTAAACGAAACACTGTAACGCGTTCAGCACACGTTCACACCGTCTTCATGACTTCATCCTAGGAATGTGCGCATTTAGTCGACTTCGGCCCGGTGTCCACCTAGCGGTTTTTTACCGGGCAGAAAAGCGCTGGCTGTGCGCTCGGGAGTGTTTGCATGAAACGTTTGTGCGCTAAATAGAAAAGGGTTGCACGTCTGTCCTGTCTCCATGACAACAGTCTGTTGACAACGGCCGCAGTATGACCGACACTGCTCCGTTACTTTTTACTGCATGTTTTATATTTGAAATCGTTTACTTCCCCATCAGACCAGGAGCGAGGAGGATGAGGGTACACGATCTGTAGGAGGCTAAACCATGGGGAATATCGTACATTTGGAAAATAGCGGCGGTAACGTCAGAAACAACACCTTTCTGGAAAGATTTTCAACTTGAGCGCTTGGAGCAGCCGCATAAAAAATTAAATTAAATTTCACTTTCAACAACTTTGAAATGAGTGGCAGAGAAACATCCCTAGGTTATCCATAGATTTAATTTGTTGCAAAACTATTCTCAAGTCGTCCTGTCTGTCGCTGGCCATGTTTGTTTACTTTAAAGACGTGTTTCTAAAATCTTTATGATGGTCCAGGTTTAAATCTCTCCAGATCTTTCTGTAAACCTTTGACTTGCTACTCGTTTCTCTTCGATTCTCTTCAGCAGAAACGACTCCCTTTAAAAAGACCTTTTCTTCAGTCCCTCCCCGCTCGTTTTCTCAAGTCATTCCCTTGTTATCAAGCTGTTTGGTTGAGTTTTCAGTGCATGTCTTCATTAAAAAACATTAACATTCACAAACTGAAGGGGTCAGGCGCTGAAAAGGTCTCCTTAACATTTCCCTCCGCTTCTCTGCAGACAGCCGACAAGCTGCTCATTCTCACTCACCGTCCAGGCAGGCCGGGGAGAAACGGCACATTTTTATAATTTTGTGGTAAATGATAATGAAGGATCTGAACAGTCTCATCCTTTAGGGGAGGTAGATGACTCCACAGCGTTTCAATTAGCACACTTCTGATTGTAGAGGCAGAACTCAGACAATTGATCAAACCCCTCTCTCTCTCTTTCTCTCTCTCTCTCTCTCTCTCTCTGCCTCATTGCCCAAAAGACCCTTTTAAAATATTCAGGTAGATTATGAATGGTTACACCCCTATCTATTTATATCTCCTTTATTGACAGTATTACATTTATATGGAGTCAAGGTGAGGGATTTAATTTAAGACTCTTGCAGAATATTTAGCCAAAGACTGATGATGGAACAATGATTTATCTGATTAACACTTTTCTGAGGAATAAGTTCGCACAGGATCAGACGTAACGCTCTAACAGAGCTTCACTCTTTGCAAAAATGCAGGAAGATTTCCATACGTTTTAGGAGCTGTATGGTCTAACAGAGTGACTAATAATTGTGTTGTTACCTTGTTATGGAAATTCAAAGCTACGTCTACCTCCTCTGATGTCACGTCAGTCTGCTTGGTGCTGTCAGCTCGTGTTTGAGCGAGGGGCTGATTCCTCTCTTTCTCCTTCCTTCTCAGGCGGGGAACATAAAAGGGAGGATGTTTATGATGGACGGGCAGCTTTTTAAAGTGAAGCATCACAGGGTGTCGGATGGGAGGGATCCGAATCAGGACGGCTGTGATGTGACGAGACAGACAGGAACATCCTTCTCCTCGTGTCGAGATGTCAGGCAGAGGGAGTCTTAGCAGAGCAGACAGTATCATCACTCTCCAGAGTGAAGCCAGAATCCACAGGGGAGGAGACGAGTGGAGGGACAGTGGTGCAGAGCGGGCGGCGTCTCTGCTCTGCTGGACTGACTTTGGTGTCAGTTTGGGCTTTTCTCTCTGCCATTGCACATTTGCTTATTTCTAAATCTCTTGCTTCAGGAAAATGCACGCACACATAATTTTTGATTTTTAAAGACAGTTCCACATCTAATCTAACCATTAATCTAAAACTGTAGAGCCGGTTTTAATTGTAAAAACAGTTATGGAGCTAATTGGCTATTATGGTGACTATTTGTTCAATTGTTTTCCTTTGATTTCATTTGATAGATCAGGGGATCGAGTCTGGACACATGGTAGAGAGTAGGGATGATAGTCGCAAAGGGTCTGAGGGCTGCACTCGGGGCTGGACTTAACCCTCATACTGAGAATGAAAAATAAACCTGTGCATCAAGGGGTCACCTTACCTTGAAGGTCCAATATGGAAATCTGACACCTTAACATTTAAAATGGGTACTGCAGTCCAAATTCTAAACATTGTAGAGAGCTGTCTCCCCCCGCCCCCCCTCCTCTCTAGAGTCGATGCTCACTCAGGTCACCATGTGGTGGACACTGAAGCTTCAGTGTTTATCCAGCTCTGCATCGGTCTGTAAACCTTTCTGTGTTCTAACCTCTCTCCATTTTTCAAAAGCATCTCCAATATTGATCCTAGTTTGAGCACGTTTCTGCTCGTGGAGCTTATTAGAAACATGCAGAGGCTTTTTAGGTCGGGTACAATCACTTCTATCTGAACCAGTTCTCTTGACCGCTTCCATCACTGCAACACCTGTTGACCTGATAACTGCTCTCATATCTGACAAACCGAGGGGCGTCCAAAACGGCTGTATGGGGAGGATTTAAAACCGCTTACCTTCTCTGGCTACAAACTATTTTTAATAACCTGGGATACCACAGACTGGCCTCGAATCTTGTGTTGTGAAGCCAGCTGTAGTAAGACAGCTGGAGTTTGAATAAATCAATGAGCCTATCCTATCAAAATACACGAAACACACTGTCACTCACACTCTTTGCCTATTTAGCAAAGAGTGTGAGTGACAGTGTGTTAACCTTTGATTATCTGCAAGAACAGAATAGCAACTTGAAACTGCAACATGAAGCGTCACCATTTTAAAGATGTAACAACAGTCGCTGCTTTGAACTGATTTAAAAAATAATCCTGACTCCTTGAAAATGACCAGCTCCTAAAGAAGATGAAAACCATCGTTTACATCGTTTTGATTTAAACTTCAGCCCTGTGATTATATCAGTCACTAGCTTGTCTTGTTCTGTGCTGCAGATCTTCTCAGTCTGGGGTTCAGCTCTCACCTGTGTTTTGTGTTGATTGAGGTGACTGCAGTATAACCCCTCCCACAGGTAGCATGCGGCTAAAGGAAGGAGTGTGTCTCTCTTCATTACCCAGTGTCGTCCAAAAACTCGTCAATTTCTGTTTCTTTTTGTGACGTCTGCTGATTCATTGTCAACCTCACTTTTACCTGGAAGTCCTCCAGGCTTTACTGGCAGTGCAAAGCGGTGTGCTTTGTTTGTATTTAGCCGTGCTGCGCCGATTTTTGTTTTTACAGAACCAAAGAAATGCACCTCAGGACATTTTACTATAAGAGCAGGTCTAGACACTACCTCTTCCTCTTGAATTATAGTTGAAAGAAATAATCTGCATAAATTCACACCTCAAAAATGTGAATCTTCTGTCTCTCTGCTCCTGTTTGGTAATTAACCTCTGACCACGCCGGGCTCACGCAGGCGTGAAGATTGAAGGACAGAGATAGTTTAAGCGATGGATTTGTCATCGAAATTTCTCATCAGTCTGAAATCTTGAGGGCAGAGCTCCCAATTTATTACATTACAGAGCACATCTTGTAGCACTATCACTTAGGGAGGAAGTGTGGAGCAGGATCGGGCTCTGACTGTCGTGCCAGCTCCATTCACCTAAATCTACAGCGTGCCCCCCTGACTTGGCCATGTGTGGAGAATCACTAGACGCCGGTGATGGGCAGTAATTCCCCCGTCTATAAGAGTGAGTGATCAGAATTCATATTAACATCTTTACAAGCTGATAGCAGTCTGTCACTCCAGGTGCCAAGTGGTCTCTCTGGACTGCAGTCAGTCACTCCCAGCGAGGAGGCTGGGTCCCATTTTTATCCTCCTGGAGAGAGAAGCGAGGCTTGTTCCATTAGTTCCATCTGGAACACAGAATAAGGAGTTATTCCAGATTTCAGCTCAGGAATAAAACATGTTTACTGGGAATGAAATGACACCGCTGTATGGACATTTTGAAAAAGATTTCCATGCAGCAAGAAGAGGCCTCTCTCTATGCACATTTTCACTTAGCAGCCTCTGATTCTGTTGTATTGGTTTCTCTGTCTGTAATTTCACGAGATTAATGACACTGTCACACACTTGTGAAGCGTCCTTAACTAAGATTCAGCTGCATAATGTCCACTCCATCTTTGTTTCATTTTTTCCCATTCGAAAGGCATTCCAATCAGCATTAGGCCATCTTGAATCCCTCCTCGTTCTGGCTCCTGCGCAGACACGGTGCCAGTGTTGGAGGGAGAATGTTTTTGCCAAACAGATGGAAAAGCATCACTGTGTTGCACACACACACACACACAGACTTCTCTCTTGGTGATTTCACGGCCTGCGCTGACATTCAGTCATTCATTACAAAGTGAATTAATGTGCCAGAGTTGCAGTTTCCCCTTAAAAACAGATGTCGCCGGAACATCTAATTAAGCAACACACCAAATCATTGCCTCGTGGTCATCTGCAGCCATTTCTGCTGTTTTCATGTTGCTGCTTCCTCGCTTACAGGGGAGCTGGATGTGATCTGGATCAGGCAGGGTGGATGTTGTGACTGTGACCTCGGTGCCCAATAACCTAAATCACCATTTAAATTATTCACACAATAACGACACCGGAGCACTCCATTACGAACATTATTGCTGAGAAATGGGCTCGGCTGAGGTGAAGGATGAGTCTTATCTTTCGCTGTCAGTCGGGGCATTAGTCATGGTAACGGGTCCCTGAGAACTGTGTTCGGGGTTTTTCATTGAGCTCCACGTATAGCAGATTTATCACAGATGACTAGCTGATGTCAACGTCCTAACAATGAGATGAGATGACCGTCTAAAGCTGTTTAGCTTCACTGTTGTAATTCAAGGTCTGGATGATGCAGTGTGTGGATATAGGCATGTGGTCTGTGTGATAATGTGGCAGACCTGTCTGGGGTTTTAATACATTGGAGCCCATCCCTCTGGGAATGCAGGCTAACTTCCTGGTTGTAAAGGTGAAGCCAGGCGTTAGCCGTAAACGTGTCCAACCAAGAATTTCTTTTTTATGCGCTGCTGTGTTTACGGTCCAATTATCACCTTCAGATGCCCCCGCGTGTTCAGATCAAGAGTGAAGCAAACTCCTCCAACAGACCTGTCGTCTCATTGATCCACCTGAGGAGCGCTTGCTCACCTGTTTCTGGTGAGTCTCAGTTTAAAGGTACAAGATGACAATGTTTACATTAAAATATGTAAATTAGTTCAAAATTGACTAAACCCATCTTACATAATAGTACTTACATTAGCTGGAATATTTTCCAACGGAGAAATCCATAATGTTATAGTCGTAACTGGACATGTCTTGTTCGAGTCGGCCGCCATAATGAGCCGCCATGACAGATACGAAATGTTTATCGTTGCCGTGGAAACACCAGATGTTACGTCAAAGACCGCTGCATAAGTAAGCGTGAGCTGCTCCTGAAAGCTGCCATATTGTTGCTGTATGTGCTGCTGTGATAAAAACATCATGTAAATTATACTCGGATACATTAGCTCATCTGTAAACATATTCTCTTCCTCAGGTCGGGTTCACCCGGTCGTCATGACTACGGTCAACACAGAGTTCGTTTTCATCTTGGAGGGGGGAGTAGCAGAGAGAATCCCTCCCATGATTCCCAGCTAGCCTCGATGTCATCTTTTGTTATTGTAGTATTGATTGAGAGCCCCCTGGTGGAGGAATCTAGATATTGTATCTTTAAAGGCTTTATATGCGATTTTTTGATCTAGCAGATGTCGCCCTTGAGCACCAGCATGAAACCAAAACAACTTGCGCTGCCTTGTTGTGTTAGCATGCTAATGCTAGCAATCTTTATTATGCTCGTATCTTCACACTGCATGTAAATTTACCTGAAATGAGCGTGATCTAGAAACACAGTTAAGCAGTGAGTACAGTATGTTATTCTTCTTTTCTCTAGTCCCTCAATTAAACAACTTTTATACGCGAGGGGAGGAGTCAGCCGGCCGTCCGGGCGATGTAAACAAACTGAAGCTAGGATTCGGAAAACTCTGAAAACATCACAGACAGTGGGACTTGGGTGTTACACCCATTGTAGACATGATATACTTGATTTCTACATTTAAGTGTAAAAAATTGCATATAAAGCCTTTAACTGTAAATCATAAGTTACCAGTGTTTGGCACTCGACTGTAAATCAGGAACTTGTTACAGTTACTACTATCAAAAAGTAAATGAGTAATTAATGGAGTTAACTGCTTCATGAAAGTAACCAGTGATTTGGGAAAGTAACTTGACTGTTACTTGTTTTGCTTCAATCCTCATATTAACGTTCACATTATTTAGTGTTGCTGTGACAACTCACACATTTCAAATAACACTGTTGTTATTTTTTAAGGTGTAGGTATTTTACCGATTAGATCTCTGAAGACATCAGACTCAACAGTAAGTATGAAGCACATCGTCCACTACATACCTGTCTATCAGTCTGATTTAGCTTTTATGTGGTCGAGTATTTGAACATTTGACTCAGTCCCTGGTTTGTTAAGACTAAAATCATTAAAAAGTAAAATAGTAGAAAGTCGAGCTTTGTCAGGTCTGTCCTCAAGAGGAGAAGACAACAACTTTCTAAATGTTTGTTCGTTGAGATCGTCTGATCGATCATCTCTGATTCTCTTACTCAGGAAATCACGACGCTGATTGGTTTTCAAAACAAGGCATCAAGCAGATTTGTCGCTCGAGTTGAAATGTTTGATGTAGAATGGATTTTCAGCTGTACCTTCATGCAGATGTCTGTTCATCATCAGAGGACCTGGGATGGGTGCTTGGATGTCACATGCTGGGTTACAAAAGCCTGCTGATTCATCATTGGTCAACACTAGTCAGACCAAAAATGTAACTTACTTCAAATGGAAACTAGGATTCTTCTAAAATCCAGAACAGATTCTACATTTGTGAGTTGAATCTGTAAATGGAGATTAAACAGTAAGCAACAAAGGCGTATTCACCACCGCACTCCTTTGACACTAATGTCTACATTAACTGCAGCTCAGGAGGAATTCACGGACAGAAAAAGTTTCCATTTGAACCAAACAAGACAGAAGAGCGGCAAGTGTTTTCTCTGTCATTGCTCTTTTTCCTCCCGTCAAGAAGCCAAACTCAATTTATGTCAAACAAGGTTTAAAGGACCTTGGGATTAAAGCCATAAACTGCCTGCTGTCAGACCTGAAGCCCTGCTAACAATTTAGTGCCAAACCGGCGTTGTTCAATATCATTTCATATTATATCATGTCAGGACACAGTGACAGCCACACATCAGCCCAGTCACAGCTGGTTTGCCCTGAAGAACTCCAGCGATGTCGGCTCCAATCGAAGCTGACTCCACTCTGCTCTGATCCAAAATGGGAAATCCATCTGAAGGACTCTACGGGGAGCGGATACAGCTTTTGGTAACCGATGGTAACAGGTCGATCAGGTAATGAGAAGAGATATTTGGGTGGGTGGGTGCAGATTGTGGGGGGACTGGTGCTGTAATGGGCCTGCCATATGCCTTCACTTGCTCCATAATAATGGTCAGAGACAGCGATAATGGAGTACTCACCTAAATGGAGAAACAGCGAGAACAACTGGAGTGTTTCTGCTTTTAACGGTGAATGTGTTTGTCCTGCCTCATCAGCTTCGTCTTATTTAAAGGTATGAAAGGCCACATCGATGCTACCTGTGCACACCTGAATATCCAAATGTTCTCTTTTTCTGTGCCAAACAGATTTCTACGGAAGCCCTTAGCAGACAAACATCTTTATTTCATTACATTTTTTTGTGATAGCGAGTACATTTCGGTTGTTTTCTTGAGATCTGGCGTTATTTATCTGGTTGTTTTTGGGAAGACGACGCTGGTTTTACTGCGATAACACCTGAACTTCTCAATATCTCACGAGAAAATGGCTAAAATCAAGTTGGTTGTTTGTTTATTATTAAGATCCCTGTTAGCTTCTGTGTTAAACAGTAGCTACTCTTCCTGGGGTCTCCATCTCTTCATTGACAAGATTTCATTAAATGACATAAAACACATCCATGATGTTCATATTGACAGTACAACAAAACACATGACATAACCAATGTAACTCACAAAGTCAAAACACTGTCTGAGACATACAGCAGCTCAATATTTATATATTTTCCACTTCAATTGTTCAGAAAAGAAAAAAGAAAAGTATCTGGCAACTAGATCACAAGAAAGAAAAGTATATAACATAGAAATCTTTCTATACAATGTCTTGTGTAAATAAATACAATCTTAACTTTTTTTTGAAAGCATCTTGTATAACTTTCAGAAATCAGAAAACTTGGTAATGAAGTCCATGCCACTATCGCTCGATAATGCACAGTCCTGCATTAAAAGAGTTTGACAGGACGGCAACAAGAAACAAGAAACAAGAAACGACCGTCTGATGACTGTCGAGTCAAGCAATGTCTATGTCTATCCGAAAAGAATGACAGGTTACTGTAAAGTCTTCCTGGAGATTTTTGTTGTAATGATGTTTCTTATAAAACATTACCTCATCATTACCGTGGGAAAAACCTGCGTCGTTATCATGAGGGACAGAGATAAACAAGTTGGGCTCTCGAGAAATCAACAAAAACTTAAATGTTATCACGGGAAAATGTGGCAAAATAAAATGTCCACTCAGGGCTTCCATAGCTTTCCAGCCTTGTTTAAATGTTGTGCTGGTGGCCCTGATGTTTAAAGATCCTCTGATGACCCAGAAAGGTCCTGAGTCCCACTCGGAGCTCTCCGGGTCCGTTGGACTCTCAGTTTACATCCCTGAACCACCAGGAGCTCTCCTGTCCTCCACTTTCTCTTTCCTGTTAGTGATCCTCTCTGTGCTCATTTTTTAGTTTGGTTGTATTTGTTGTCTCTTTTGAATCCTGCTGAGCCACACAGTTGATCAGTGCGCTGCAGGCGGAAGAACACACGTGTTGCAGCGCAGAATGGCGCTCAAACAAAGTGGCCGTCTGACAGAGAAGTAAAGCGCTGAGAATTTTCTCTTATAGCCTTCACTTACTCAACATTGTTTTTTTGAGCTCAGTGTGTCTTAAGATTTGATCAAATTTGTGGTACAAACGACCTCGTCTGCAGCGATGTTTAGCCTATAGCTTCAGTGCCAGCCTGTTTCTTAAAAAAAAGCACAGCACACATCTCCAAGCCGACTGAGCAATTCAAAATGCCTTTCAAACATTCAAGCTGAAGTCAAAACGACAGGAGGAGAGGGCAGCAAAGCTCCCTACATTAGACTCTTTTGGGTTCCAGCCCATAGCTGACCCCCGGCCCCATAGAAGCAACGCAGCAATATAGCAGTTCGGCCCGTGCTTCAACAGCCATGCAGCAGGTAACGTTAGAAGCTACAATGTTATTGTTGGTAAACATATAGCCTAATGATGTGTGTGTGTGTGTGTGTGTGTGTGTGTGTGTGGTGTGTGTGTGTGTGTGTGTGTGTGTGTGTGTGTGTGTGTGTGTTCACTGTAACTAGCATGCACTAGGGCTCGTCAGAACAGCATGCACTGGGGCCTGGCATGACTACCTTACGACACTGATGCACATATCACATGTACACAGATTATATTTAAATACATAGATTTAAAGCTATTCTGCAGTCTGACCGTGTTGTTGTCTCTGTGTTAACACGTCACTGTGTCTGTAACATCGTACAGATAGCGTTCTTTAGGTCTCACAAATACTCCTTTCATGATATATATCCACCAGTTTCCCTTCCCCACAGTCCAGTGCAGACATTTCATTTGTGCGTTTGTCAATAAAAGTCTCTGCATCACTCATTTCCAGCTCCCTCTCCTCACTGTAGGTCAGTGTTTGTGTGTCTCCTCTGGAGCAGCGAGCGCCAGCAGAGACGTGAGGCTGCAGGAGCAGAAGGACGAGGGGACAATTTGTACGATGGGACGGCAAGGCAGAGAAGGAGAGTGACAGAGGGAGGGTGAAACCTCCACGTGTTTGATGGTGATTGGAGACATCACTTACACAAACAATGAGGCGGAGGATGACAACATCTTCTGCATGACGAGTGTGTGTTTTTGAAGGCTGTCCTCACACAACCAAATGGCACTTTGAATCATCCTCACGCCCCTGGACGTGTGTACACTCGTGGCACGCACAAACACATCCAAACACACAAAGAGATTTCACTTCACATTTTCCAGCCCGACGTCGTATAAAGTGTGCGGCTACACAAGGTGGAGGGGGTCACTCGCCTTGTTTGAGAATCAATAAAGAAGCACTCAGAGGAGAGAAATGAATGAAGGTGTTTGAGTGTCAGAATTAGAGAGATGAGGACGTCGGTCTTAAAGGGAAAAAAAACAACAAATCCCGCTCTTCTCTCCTCTCTCGCTCCATCTTCACTTAAACGACTTTGACAACTCAGCGGTCTATAACCATTCCACAGCACTACCCCTTCATTTGCCTTCTCCTGTAGGATGATGTGATTTCATGCGGTGGACGTGGATGCTCGAAGAGGGATCAGGGATCTGAGCAGGCAGGACAGCGTGCT
Organism: Labrus bergylta; assembly: GCF_963930695.1. Lineage (NCBI taxonomy): Eukaryota > Metazoa > Chordata > Actinopteri > Labriformes > Labridae > Labrus > Labrus bergylta. The sequence continues at coordinate 6,177,442 of NC_089201.1, read as the reverse complement.
ACATCGAGCTGTGGCTTCACGATGACAGACATTCTTCAATCAATCAGTCAGCTTTTATTTCTAAAGAGCCAAATCAAATCAAAGGTTTTCTCAGGACACTCTACCTAAAGAGTGAACATGAATCCACCATGAGCCGAGGGCCGATCCAAGGGGAGGCCAGAGGTGACCTGGGCCCCCCTTTGAGATCGGATGGCCACCCCAGGTGCCACCAAAAATCCTTACTCCTCATCCTCACATTCTCATTGGCGCTGACGGCTTTCTCTTTCTTCACTCTTCAAATAAAATAAAAACTTTGATGCTTAAAAAACGATATCACAGTTTGACTCGTTATTGTTAATTTTAACTTCAATGGAGATTTTCAGGGTTTAAACTTAAACTTAAACTTCAATATAATTCTAGTAAAAAAAATCAAATGATATTGTTCCCTGTTTCAATAACATGGCAACGAAAGTAGAAGTCCATAAGCAACCAATAGTGCTTTCACACTTGCAGAAAACTCCTGATATTTACAGGAGGAGCGTCATGTGTGAACGCAAACAGCCAACTACACCTGGAGTTTCTCCTCCAGCCTCCTCGTATTTATTCTGCTGCAAGTCTGATGAGCTGACGCAGCAGAATATTACCCGGAGATATCACCTCGAGCCAATGGGATGGTGGAGCGACGTTTATAACCTGTGACTGGAGTCTGCAAAGGACCTCTCCGTGCTCTAATGAACCTGCTGCATTATGTTTCCTGTTCTCCAGTATGTTCTTCTCCACTCTTTAGTTCACATTGTGATTCTGTTCAACTACACGTAGCATTTATATAAAGACAAATATTCTCATTATAGAGTTGTATAGAGGACTCTGTTGCTGACCTCAGGAGACCCCCCGTCCCCACGTCTGACAGGGATAGTCGCCCCCTGTGAGGTGCATGTGTGAACGACCAGATGTGTAGAAAATCAGGAGCCGTCCTCCTGAATTGATCTAGATATTTTCAGGAGTGCAGATGTGAAAACAGCTCTATATTAGGTATTTACTTATTTACAAGAAAAAAAGAAAATTAGTATAGTGATATACTGTCCATTTTTTTGATATAGCAGCATCTCAGGGTAAGCTGTGTGCAAATTCCTCTCCCATGCACCTGGCTCATGATCAACGTGCAATAAAGGTGTGGTCATAGCAACATCTCAGGGTAGACTGAGGCTGTGTATGACGGGCTCTTTGGTCTTTCATGTCTTTATTTAGAGACAGGACAGTAGATGGAGTCAGATATCGGGGAGAGAGAGAGAGAGAGGAATGAAATGCTGGAAAGGAGCCACAGGTCGGATTTGAACCCAGGCCGTCCACTTATAGAGGGCTATAGCCTCTGTACATGGGGCACACCCACTAACCACTAGGCTACTGGCACCCCCCGGATGTGATATCTTTTCATTGGGCCCTGAAAACCTGCCCACGCCCCTGATCACACTATGGTGCATTGTTGTAGATCTCAAACTGTACGTTGTGTCACTCTAACAAACGTTACGTGCAGTCGGGTTATTACATCCGAATGCACACCTTGAGCCGGTGCTGCTCCCTCACACGGCTCCTCTTCAGGTGTGGTCCTCCCAGATACACACCATCAGCTGTGCAATCCACCATGTTCTGCTGCCAGCCTAATAAATGGCTTGTGTCAGAGGCAGTGTCAGTCTATCGCTTGCTCATTTTGAGTTTGTCTCGGGGTCGGAGAGGAGCTTTGCATTCTCTGCCGCTCTGCTCAGTGACTGGCAAAGTCCTGACTTTATTGATTTCTTTCTTCACTGCTCTTTGTCAAAACATCCAACTGCGGACCTTAAAGACCCCCGCCATCGCTCGACATCTGCAGCCACACACGCTCCTCTTCTAATGCTCGACTCCTGCACTTTGTTTTTTTTTTTGAAGGGGGAGTGGGGATGATAGGCTGTGTGAGTGGAAGATGATTGGAGAACACAATCTAAAGCCACAGCAGCCCTCTCTCTCTCTCTCTCTCTCTCTCTCTCTCTCTCTTTCCGTTCTGACACAGAGAAAATATTGTACACTGACTGGCTCCCTTTGAATCCACGTTGTGATTCATCGTCCAATTTCAAACTGCCAAGCAGCTAAATTGCACCAGGTCTGCCAAAATTCATCCCAGGAACTCGCAGGAGATGTGAAAAATTAAATGTCATCGTGGCACAGTGGAAAACTTTCACCTCTCATCGAGCAGAATATGCTCGCTTCATTCTGTACTGATGGATGACGGCCCGGGGCTATACTTAACCTACTTAGTAATGTCATGTACCGCAGAATGTGTTTACTTTTGAAAAATAGTGAGAAAACATAAACTCTATCAGAGCCTGACATCTACGCATTCTTCCTCCAAATAAAGTGGCTTTTTATGTTGATGCAGGAATGAATTTTCCCCCTCATCAGACTTGTTTGCTGTATATCATGCGCTAACGCTGCGGGTGTAAAATAATGTAGGCGAGAGGAAAAGACTGACACAGCTTCTAAATATGAAGCCACGTCTGTTACACTTCTCTGCTCAAGTATCGGGACACACTGGGAGAGATTTTTATATATCTTTAAGGTGCCAAATGAAAGTTTTATTAAGGACAGTTGTAACGTCCGGACATCTTGAAGGGATAAAGGTACATTATTGAGCGTGGACGAGACAATGGGCTGAAAAGCCGAGAAAGGATGAGGATGGGAGGCAGGGAGAGGGTAGGAGGGCTGAGCGATGACTGGCTACTTTAGCAATTAAAATGTGGGGCAAAGACACAGAGGCTTGGTTTGACCGAGAGACTGCACCATTCATCATCCCAGCTGCCATAAAGCAGCAGTAGATGGAATCTTTGATTTGAGCTTCACAGGAACATAAATCAAAATCCAAACCATGGCCTGTCAGGGCCATCGCCAGAATAACCCATTTGAGAGAGGGAGAAGAGGAAGAGAGGGGAGGTGAGGCTGCAGAGAGGAAAGGTAGTTACTTCTCTGCCTTTGCACTCCATTCTTAATGTACACACACACACACACACACACACACACACACACACACACACACACACACACACACACACACACACACACACACACACACCTCTGCCCCTCTATGTGTATTTGAAGTTCAGACGCAGCTGCCTCACACCCAGCACAATATCCAAACCAGGGATCATTGATCAAGTGGCTGGGTCCTGTCAGTGGCCAGTGGTGTGCCTGACCCGCCCCGCCCTGCCAACATCCCCCCCGCCCGCCCCCCTCCTCTCCTCACACCCTCCAATACAAGGCAGAGAACAAGGAAGTGAGGTCATGCCGCGTGTACACCCATCCATCTAAATAGCATGACAACGACAGCTAATAAATCATTCATTCATTGTTTAATCTATTGTCTGCCCGGGCAGAAGTCATGCGGCTGATATGAAGACAGATTTACCCCGTGCAGGTGGGGCCCGTTGCAGGGGGACTTTTACTGTTACATGGTTTCCTTATCAATTAGTAATGTGTTCATTAAACCTCTGAGCAATTAAAAGCACTAATGATTGAAATAACACTCGGGGTCTTCTATCACGTCAGTGTTTAATGCAAGTTGTGCATTTTATATTGGAGGCCTCAGGCGTCTTCTAAAGGTTAGGACCTGTGTCCGTTTCCTCAGTAGTGACCTTATAGTCCGTTTTAAATCCTTTCTTTGATTAATATTTGCTTTAATTCACCAAGAAATCATGAAAACAAGATGAAGGAATCACGACTTGGCAGCAGCTCTACACCTGGAAGTTTAACCCCCAGAAACACAGATTGGTTTCTTCTCCGCCGTCGTTGTTGACAAAATTAATATCAGACGTCCAGCCTGTTCTTGATTTTGATTGGTTGATGATAATCACACTTTGGTGGCTGGGAAATACAAAACATAATTACACTTAAAAACACTTTTACAAAATTTGCGACAAATTTACATTTTGAAAAACATTTTTTACATTTTATAAAACGAAATTACAAAACCAATACATTTTTACAAGCACTGGGACAAATGTACAAGTGGCAGAACACTTTCACCAGTCCCCAAACAAATTGACAAACGACAGAATCCTGACGGAAAGGGAATGTACCAAATGCAGGAAGTGACTGCATTAGAGTGATTGAGTTAGAGGTTGTTTTGTTTGTTTTGGTGGAAAGACTTGGCGGATTATTTTGTTTTATTAATTAATACATTTTTAATCATATACTCATAACATTATATTCATTTCTATACGTCTTAAAGAAAAACTGAGTAATCTGGCTCAAATGAGTTCCACAAAACGGGAAACACATCTTTCTTTCACCACAAACTCTGTATCACTGTTCACCAAGTCTTTCATCCAAAACAAACAAAATGACCCCTCACTTGATAGTTAGTAGTTTAAATTACAGACCAATTTAATATTTTTCTAACTTGTTTCCATTAATTTGCTTGGCTCATAATCGTCCTGATTTTTCGATCCGAATCTTTCTCAAAAGTTTTCTTTTGAACATCCAGATTTCTGATGTCTGTGATCCTGTTGGAGGACTTTTGAACATCTTGGCTCAGACGTTGTGATTGATCGATGTGTTGTGGGTAAAGACTGAAAGAGTTATTTTAACAGTACCTCCACCTGCACGTACATGCAGCAGCGACTCTAATAATATATTCATTTGGGAGGAGGGGGGGGGGGGGGGGGGGGGGGGGCTCACTAGCAAGGTCAGGGAAGGTTCACTTTAAATGCAACGCACAGTCCCTGAAGGATGAATATTTAGGTTCATCTTCTGCACTGTGAGCCGTGTTTAATTTATTATAATTACAGAAGTCTGAGTGAAGGCGGCATGTTATGAGCAGAGGTAACAACCCTAACATAACCCTATTACGCCGGGGTTACGTTCCCCCAGTGCAGAATCAATGTAGAACACATGACCTGGAGAAGCTCAGGACAGGTTAATGAGGCTGCGTTTGGGACCTGCATCTCATTACGGCCGCCGGAGGGAAGGTCACTAAACACCACTGTTTACCTTCAACACACCCACGTTTTAAAACCGGGGCGAAATGTTCAAAAACATGTTGGTATGACTCAGACGGGAAAAAAACTCACATTCCATTTGGAAAAGGTCATGGGCGTTTGTCCCTCGGCGCACATGGCCGCCATGTTTAACCTGTTATTAAAGCGGTGATAGCTATTGTTTTACGCCAGATGAGTCGGATACACAGTGTGATTTAGAAGCCATAAAAAGCGATGAGGTAGTGTTGATCTCCCCGACATGCGGCCGTCGCTGCTGATGAATGATTGAGCTCGGGGACGGGCTTGAAGCCGCCGATGGGAGGCCACTGGAAGGAGCGCGTTCATTTAGGTGGAAGCCAGAAAGCGGTGTGTGGCACTGCCGTCTGTGCCCGCATGCCGAGCGTGGCATTAGTCAGAGAGTGTAAAGCCCTACCAGTCAGACGGGAGACGGGCTGAGGGAGATGAATGGGAGGCAGGTTCACTTTATTACTGTCACTCTGCTCTCTCCCAGTCTGCCTCAACCTCCCCACTACCACCCATCCATTAATCACCTTCCTGCCTCCTCCTCCCTCTCTCTGTCTATTTCTCCTCCCTCCACCTTTATACTCCTCCTCCACAGCTCCAGACAGACATCCATCCTTCTATCATCCACAATCGCATCACTTCTCCCATAAAACCCTCGCTTACTTTCTCTCCCTCGCACGCCCTTTCAATCAGTCCTGTCCGTCTCGTTTGACCCTCCCTCTTTAGGTCAACACAAACTCAAGTCATGTCAATAAAGTTAACCTCTAAAAGGAAGAAGATCAGCCATCTTTTAGTGGATTATAGTTCATCAACAGTTTTGCTTTAAAGTTTGTCTTATGTTCTTTGTGATCAGATCGCTGGCTACTTTCAAACTTTATAAACTTTCTTTCTAAAGCCGGGTTCACACTAAAACATTATTAAAGTCAGAACAGAAGACAGCAAATAATCAAAGATCTAACCGTTTTATTCCTGTGGTGTGAGGAGAGAAAGGATGTGACCAAAACATCACAAACCAGCACTAAGAGCGCACTGACACGAGTAACTTTGACCCAAAAAAGTCCAGGTGGTTTGACTAGTGAGCGCTCTGTACCGTGTTCAAGCATGATGCACTTCCTTGGCCGTGGTGGGATTGGACGAGGTGTGCTTCAGAATGGTACAGTCGCTCATGCACGTATTATCGTTTCCCTTCTTGCATAATCGAGAAAGTGTTAGAGGGCCGTATCCGACAAAAACAACTCAAAACAAGCCACAGAGTCATTGAAGGTGCAGCCATGTTCTCTGTGTTTAGAGTCGGAAATCATGTAGAGACAGAGGGGAGAGAGGAGCTGCAGGTCAGACTTAAATTCAGGCCGCCTGCTTGGAGGAGTGTAGCCCCACACGGGGCACGACATAGCCCCGAGGCCAACAGGGATCTGGTAATAGTCCCGTCACTACCCACCCTGCAGGATAAAGAGACTTAGAATAATCTTAACGTCTGTGACTAAAATGTCTTTGGATGTCGGAGAGTTTCAGACTGTGGTCTTTTAAAAATGAACCCCTTTTTTGTTGTTGGATGAAACTTGTTTTAGTTTAGTGATGTGTGCTCGCCTCTCGTTGTGTTATAACTAACCTGAGTTTGAACTAACGCAGATCAGGAGTATCTGGCCTCTGGTCCTTAAACATGCAGACTGCAGGAGCTGCTCTCTACAGATGAGTGTGGAGCAGCAGATTTCCCCCTGCAGTGATGCCACCAGCTCTCCCTCTGTCCCAGCAGCTATCAGCCTTTCTGCAACTCCCAGGGGCCGCACGTCAGACTGTACTGCTGTGTTGATGCTTTTGCAACACGCTGTATATATATATAGCCAGCTAGCTCTGCCTCTCTGGGGTACCTGGATGAGCTGTGAGCTACGTGGAGACCCGGAATGAGGGGGAGGAGGAAAGGGAGGTAGGAGAGGCCCCTATAGGCCGGCTGT